>NC_069504.1:476978481-477145981 GCF_027579735.1 Bombina bombina | reverse complement strand
AAACCTCTAGAATACATTGTTTCCAATGCAGCAAAGGATTCTGGGTAAGATATGCAAATTAGGTTCACAATGACACACCTTTTTACTTCATGTCTGCTTCTCAGCAGATTCCCTTAACGCCATAGCATCGCTGTTCACACAGCTAATAAGCTTAGCTAGGGTAAGTACAGTGATTCATAACTATCCCAGGACAGACTGTTTCGTAGTTATTGCTACTCATCAGGTGGGAGAAAGTTTGAATCACTGCTGGGTGAAGTTGTTTTCTGGCTAAATACAACATTTTAAATTAGGTGGAGGTAAAAGGTGAGTTTAAAATCCTCCACTACGCATGAAATAGAGAAAATAACTCAGTGTAGTTCATTAACAAATCTAGACAGGCCAGAAGGCTTGTTTTTCCCACAGAAAACCTCTAGAATACATTGTTCCCAATGCAGCAAAGGATTCTTGGTAAGAAATACAGATTTGCTTCACATTGACACCTTTTTACTTCATTTCTGCTTCTCAGCAGATTCCCTTAATGCATATACACATTATACATACATACATACACACATATATACACTCAATTTTCATAGAGACAAAAGTGAAAACATTTCAGTTTAATTTGTAATTGATGCAAACTGAGCCTTTATATCAGCCCCAGGTGTTCTCAAATTACATTCTCTCTCCCATGTAAAATTTTGTATCCAAGAGAGCATCTCTCATCTCTCTGGGACTTCCAGACTCCTCAATTAAGCTCTCTGGGAAACTGAGAATTTTAATTTAAATAGAAGAAATGCAATGTAATTTGTAAAAGATACACATAAATATACAAAGTATCACACTAATTTGTTAAATTTACCCAGAAACTGTAAAAGCATAATCAGAATTTGTAAAATCCTAAACACACACTGCTGTATACAAAATAAAATTCAAATTAGAAAGTGCAAAGTTTAAATGTAACAAAAGTTAATCTGAAGTGTAAAGTGATTTAAAATACAAAGCACAGTGTAAATACAGCAGAACTGTAATGTCATGCAGTGCTATATTGCACTAGGCTGGTCTCTCCTTCACAGAAATGCAGGGAGAAGTATAGCAAAGTCTGCCTTTTGAATATTTCACTAGGGATCTTGCAGTGCTGGAAGATCATTTTATAATATATCACCTAAGTGGCGACTTTTAAATATCAGGCCCTATTGATATAGTACTATTGATCTTTGTGTATATAGTGTGAGATAAGATGTTGACTTGTCTATATAGGAGATAGATAAGATAATTAGGACTGATCTCCATGCAAATTCAGTTCATCAGATTACAATGTGGTTTCAATTAGCAAAAAACAACTAATTTCATATGCAAAAATCAACCTAAACCAGCAATATCCCATACTTTTTATACAGAGTCTGCAGTTGCTATGAAAAGTATTTAGAATCATTCCAAAAAATGTTTTACAGTACACTGTTCTTGTTAACAGTATCTTGAATGACTGTACAAACCCTTACAACTTGTGCATTGGGGCACCTAAATTCACATCAGTAGGACAGCTGAAGATCTCAGTAGGTATTTACAGACTACATTTGCACTGCATGAAAAGCTAAAAGTGCTGATGGATAAGACCAAGCACTTGAGTAGTACTAACGGGCCAGTTTTTCTAGATTACTATGGAAGATGACAGTTTATTAGCCATGGTTACTGATACATCACCTGTGCTCTAGTTTAGATATCCTAAAAAGCATGGTACCCTGAGGACTGGAATTGAGAAATACTACAATAAACCATGTTGCTAGAAAGTAACCAGGGGTATATTCAGTGAAAAATATTTACAAACCTACATATAGACAATGATCTAAAAACAACCTTAGAGAGGTATTTTTACACTGGGTAGAGGGAAGTCAGACAAAAAGGACTGAAGGGCCAGGGCTTCATGTTAAACTACACTTTTGTAACCTGTGATCAGCAAAGTTTGAACTATATATCTGGCCTGTGTTTTGTGTATCTTTTAACAAACTTTAGTGATTGCTTGTGATGCATAGTAAAGGATGTATCTAAATATTTTATACAGTCACAGGATGGAGTATGAAGTAAAAATAATGTGTAGAGGTTATAGCACAACATACTTTTAACTGTTATAAAAACAAAACAAAGGAATATGTGAATTGCAGAAACTAACTTTAAGATAAGTTTGGTTTTTGGTGAGCTATTAGTGTGTATAGTGTAAATGTGACTGAAATCATTCCCTTGATCACTGCAACCCTTGCACATTTACCCGGAGTATGGACACCCGGCCGCCGGAGCTGTGAATCTCAAACTGCCCCTCCTCTGCCTCGAGGTCGTAGCTGAACGAGGCATCTCCAATATCAATATGTCCCAGTGCTTGGGAGTCCTGCGCGTTCTTGAAATAATAAAGGTGGCATCTGCGAGGGTCCAGCACAAACCAGCGGCTCTTGAAACTCCTGAGGGGCCCCTTCCCAGACATCTTGGACAGGTAGCCGCATAGCCTGGATGGTTGATCCTTGGGGGCTTCTCCTGAAGAGCTCATGGGTTCATCTTGGGGAGAATCCGGACTATCCCTCCTGTCCTCCACTCCTGGCATCTTTACTGCTTAGGCACTGACAGTCATCAATCTAAGTGTAAACACCCTCTATCTTCTGTCACTGTATGGGGTTTTAAGCTATTTGCATAGTAACTCATCTGCTCCTATTTGTCTATATAGAGACAGATGCGGTGCTGCTGTGCCCAGAACAGTTCTCATCTGTCCCACCTTGCCCTGCACACTATATCCTGCACAGTTCTCACAAAGACACTTGGTGCCAGGAGTGTAGCCTGAGCAATCTGGTTTGCCTCATCTGTACTAAAATGTAGCAAATGTATACTTTGTTCCCAAAATTATCTTAGAGTCATACAACCAACTGTATTCTGCCTGTCTTGATCTCCTCCCTAATTAACCACGCAAAGTCTCTGCTATTTGATTTTTCAGTGATACAATTGTCTGTAGTCTCCCCTATCTGTTCGTCTGTGGCCCCTAAGTTTTCTCAACCAGAAAAGACTCCTCCTAGCAGTTTATACTTCGTCTGCTGTTTCTTCAGCACATGTGATCAGCGAGCATTTCCTCTCAAGCCATTCTGTGCTCACACTATTTCTGCAGTTTATGCACGTTCTGTGTCCACATGTTTGAGCGATATGAAAATAAATACCAGCGAGTTACATGATGGTGATCCGCAAACATATATCACAAGTCTAAAACCCAGCGCCACCAAGACACCAGGTAGCAAACTCAGGCACTCTTCTTCAATCTAGTAAACCCCATGACCGCACATAAAAGTGGAGCATAATGGGACGTGTAGTCTTTACTTTATGTTTTGAAACACTGTTCAAGTAAAGGACGAACTACAATTCCCGGCATGCACCGCCTGCTTTACCAATAAGACATCTGCTTGACAAGGGTTTTGTGTTTCCCCTTTACAGAAATAAATATATTAATATTGTTTCCACGCTATATGCCACGTACATAAAATAGCAAGGCTTGTAAAGTAACAAGAAATAACATCAACATTTTTTTTAATTATATTATAGACTTTTCGTTATATTTATTTATTGATCTTAAATGAACATCGATGTAAACCAACTTTTATTGTTTAGATAGCGCATACACATGAATTTCCAATTTACTTCTGTTTTCAAATTTACCTAATTTTTTCGGTATCCTTTGTTATAAACAAAATAAAAACATCTAGGTATGGGTAGGGGCAGCAATGCCTCAGTTAGTTATTGTTTGGTGACTATGTACATATCCTCATTTGCTCACCAGATGCATTCAGCTAGGTCCCAGTAGATCACTGCTGCTATGAAGCTGGCTTTATGTATTTTGTATGTTTGTAGGACTTAAACAGGTAGTGATAGATAATAAGTGGAGCGCAGACATATTAGTGCTATTGAGTGCCAACAACACTCAAGTTAAAGCAATAGCACCTATCAATTACAAGCAAATGTGGTGGTCTTAAAAAAAATATATCAGAGAGTAAAATACCCCCCAACTGTCCCAATTTTCGCGGGACAGTCCCGATTTTAGGGGTCTGTCCCGGGTTGCTAGCCATCTTTCCCGATTTGCCCCATGCATTCCATTTTTATTTTTTTTAATTCTATTGGGCCCATACTCAGAAGCAGGTGGCTTTGCTCTCACAGGGTTAGATACCTGTTAGATCCCTGTGGAAAAGGAATGGTGTGTGGGTTAAGCAGGAGTAAGAAGGATGTATACACTCTGACCTCAGGTAATGGTGACCTCTCTAACCTACCTCTGGTAGTGATGATGTCTAACCCCTGGTGATAATACTAGCATGCCTTCAGTTTTATACAATGAGCAGTGCTAATTCCAGGGTAACGAACAGTGGCAGCCGCAGACTGCCAGCTAATGTGCTTGCCAACCCCAGGACCCCATACAATGAATGTAGTGCGTGTGTCTATCTGTATCCATAACTGTGTGTGTATCTGTATGTATAAGTTTATGCTATGTAGTGTGTGTGTGTCTGCATGTATAAATGTATGCTATGTAGTGTGTGTATGTGTATCTGCATGTATAAGTGTGTATCTGTATGTATAAGTGTATGTTATGTAGTGTGTGTGTGTCTGTATGTATAAATGTAAGCTATGTAGTGTGTGTGTATCTGCATGTATAAGTGTGTATCTGTATGTATAAGTGTATGCTATGTAGTGTGTGTGTCTGCATGTATAAGTGTATACTATGTAGTGTCTGTGTATCTGCATGCATAAGTGTATGCTGCATGTATAAGTGTATGCTATGTAATGTGTATCTGCATGTATAAGTGTATACTATGTAGTGTCTGTGTATCTGCCTGTATAAGTGTATGCTATGTAGTGTGTGTGTATCTGCATGTGTAAGTGTATGCTATGTAGTGTGTGTGTGTGTATCTGCATGTGTAAGTGTATGCTATGTAGTGTGTGTGTATCTGCATGTGTAAGTGTATGCTGTGTAGAGTGTGCTACTGTGCATTTTTGCTGACTTTAAAGGCCAGAATCTAGAATATTAATGGGGAATGCAGAGTGCAGTTTTAAAGAATGTATTATTAAATGTCTAATTAAGATAAAATATTTAGCAATGTCTTTGCAAAGGCTAATTAAATACATAGCTCACATAGCCAAACCAGTGGGTTGAGCTTGGGTTTGATTTGCTGCCTAAGTGTATTAAAATATTTGACTTTATTTAGAATTACTTTAATCTTATGATTTTTTAAGCCCCGCCCACCACATTTCAATTTTTTGCCGCAGGGGTGGGTGTGTCCCTCTTTTGAATTTTGAAATGTTGGGAGGTATGAAATAATAACGTTATATGAGAAATGTTCTCATGATTTTCTCAACAATGTGATCTAAGTAGTTATAAAGCAATCTTTTTGCTTGACCCCTTAAGTCGTCAAGCCAAAGGACACCACCATTGCCAAAATTGCTAATAACCCCCCCACACACACAAAATAAGATACTAAAGACAATACATGGGTAAATAAGTCTGGCAACAGCCTTTTTTTAAATTACATAAAATTTAAAACATAAGCATAAAAATATATAAACCTTTAAACAGACCTGAAGTATAAAACTTCATCTTAACCCAACGGTGCTAGTCCACCTTCCTACCACCTCCTGACTTGGCCTGTCTTGCAGAATTAAACTGGACTCAGCAAGGCTATTTGCTACTCTCAATCTGTAAGGAGAGGTCCAAGGAACCCCGTTTCCAAGGAGCAACAAACATGCCATTCCCACCCCGTGGGGAGATACCATCAACACCACTTGGCCAGGATCACTACGACTAACAAAAGGAAGACTAGCACCCCCGCTACAGACCAGACCAGACCCGCCACCCTGGCTAAGACCACTGATAACCCTTCTTTAATCTCCAATAGGAAAAGTCTGACACCATAATCTTTTAGATGCACTCCATCTTGTAGATAGAATTCCCCAAACCCTATGTCCTCTAGATCGGAATGGTGCAAAACCTCTCCCTGAATTCTTCATTACAAATTCATCTTGAACTCCTACTATTCTGCCCTTAATCTCCACAAGCAGCACTACTTCTCTACTCTTATCTCTAATCTTTCTTCAAACCCAAAACGTCTGTTCTCCACTTTCAATACTCTCCTCCGTCCTCCCCCACTTCCTAATACAACTTCTCTGTCAGCTCAAGACTTTGCCAGTCACTTCATTAACAAAATTGACTCCATCAGACATGAAATCAGCTCTCAACATAATTCCATTTTCTCCCCCCCTCAAATGCTCTCACTCAACCACAACCCTCATAACCTGAAACTTAGTTCATTCTCCCCTGTTACTGAGGAAGAAGTTTTGGCACTCATACTGCGCTCTCACCTCACTACCTGTCCCCTTGACCCTATCCCCTCACAGCTACTCCCCTCCCTCTCTGCTACCCTTACCCCTATACTAACACACATTTTCAACCTCTCCCTCAGCACTGGTACATTTCCCTCATCGATGAAACATGCACTGGTCACACTTATCCTCAAATAAACTTCCCTTGATCCTACCTCCTCATCCAACTACCGCCCTGTTTCCCTCCTCCCTCTTGCTTCAAAGCTTCTCGAAAAACTAGTATATGCACGCCTATCCCATTTCCTTACGTTAAACTCCCTTCTTGACCCGCTGCAATCTGGATTTCGTCCCTATCACTCCACAGAGACAGCTATTGTTAAGGTCACCAACGACCTACTTACAGCAAAATCAAAATGCCACATCTCTCTGCTTATCCTCCATGATCTGTGCGCAGCCTTTGACACTGTCGACCACCCTCTTTTGCTCCAAATCCTCCAATCCTTCGCATCTGTGACACAGCCCTTTCGCGGCTCTCTTCCTACCTATCAAACCATACCTTCAGTGTAGCCTTCTCTGGGGCCTCCTCGGCCCCGTCACCACTTTCTGTCGGAGTACCGCAAGGCTCTGTCCTCGGTCCCCTTCTCTTCTCAATCTATACGTCATCACTAGGTTCCCTAATTAAGTCCCATGGTTTCCAATATCATTTGTATGCCGATGACACCCAAATCTACTTCTCTGCACCAGACCTATCTCCTTCCTTGCTAACCCGTGTCACTAACTGTATTTCTCACATCTCTTCCTGGATGTCCTCTCACTACCTCATGCTAAATCTCTCCAAAACTGAGCTCCTCCTTTTCCCCCCTTCTTCCAAAATCTCCACCCCCAATATCTCTATAACTGTCGACAACTCCATCATTACCCCTACCCCACATGCCCGATGTCTCGGGGTCACATTTGACTCAGATCTTTCCTTCAATCCTCACATTCAGTCCTTGGCTAAAGCCTGCCGCTTCCACCTTAAAAACATCTCCAAAATCAGACACTTCCTTACACAAGACACAACTAAGATTTTAATCCACTCTCTCATTCTTTCCCGCCTTGATTACTGCAACTCTGTCCTCTCTGGTCTCCCCACCTGCCGCCTAGCTCCCTTACAATCCATAATGAATGCCTCTGCCAGACTCATCTTCCTTGCACATTCCTCTTCATCTGCTGCTCCTCTCTGCCAATCCCTTCACTGGCTTCCTCTTGCCTCTAGGCTCAAACACAAAATTCTCACTCTGACATACAAAGCCCTCAACTGCACTGCTCGCCCCTATATCTCAGACCTTGTCTCCAGATACTCTCCCTCCCGTCCCCTTCACTCTGCTCATGACCTCCTCCTCTCCTCCTCTCTGGTTACCTCATCGCACTGCCGTTTACAGGACTTCTCCAGACTGGCTCCCATCTTGTGGAACTCTCTGCCTCACCCCACAAGACTCTCCCCTAGTTTTAACAGCTTGAAGCGCTCCCTAAAGACTCTACTGTTCAGGGATGCATACAACCTACGCTAACCTTACTTTATACCAGTTCCAATCCTCCATTGCTATCCCCTGAACCCCCTTAAGTCCAGCTGTTTGTAGATCATCTTCTTTAGAGCTAATTACAACAGTGCAACTCTTGGCAGGGCCCTCTACCCATCTGATCCCTTTAATTGTTTTGTTGTACTACCCTCTGTTTACAGCGCTGCGGAATCTGTTGGCGCTCTACAAATAACCGATAATAATAATAATAAAGATGCAATTAATTTGTTCACTTTCTTTCTACTTTTTTCCAATTCACAATGATCCCATGCTGCATGCCAGACCAACCAAGGAAGCATGTCAGACCAGACAATTACCAACTCAGGGAAAAGAACAACAATAATCTAGCCAAATCTCTATTAATCTCATGAGTTCCCTTTGAGGCAGATAACCTAAATTGTTACCCCCAGCATGAACCAAATGTTAAGCATAATCCACCACTAAAGGTAAAACATAAACCCATTGAAGGCCCCGTACCCCAAGCCATCTGAATTCAGCTTTTCTTCATAAACCAAACTGCAGACCATCCTCTTTCTCTGCTGCTACTCTTCAAGCCCAGTAAATAAAAGAATGGCCCACCAACCATACTGAAAAAGGATCTGGAATTAAAAGAGAAGAAAAATAACACTATAAACTAAAGCCATCCGTATATAAGACCAGTAACGTTTAGAGACCCATTTTCCCACATGCTTCACCACATTCTCACTGAGCCCTAAATTAGACGCTTCCTTGGCTGCGCCAATTCTGAAGGAATGCAACCCAAACTCCTCAGGCCGCAAATCCAATTTCATCAGTGCTTTACTCAGCACTGCCCTGAACTAAAATTGTGACAAAGCACTACCATCCCTGTGGATCAGGAAAGAGCCCCCAACAGGCGGCCTCCATTGCAAATACTTGCGCACCGCAAGCCAAGGACAAACTGACCTTTTCCTTCCTGATCCGTTTTACATCTTTTTAAAAATTTGGACACATGAGAGTCTGTAAGCCCCACATCCAACAAACTTAAACCCCCATGAGCCCATTTATTCCCACTGACCAACTCTGAAATACGAAAAGCCCCAAAAAAGGATAACAAGAAAGCAGCCTGAAATAGAACTACTTCGTAATCCGTCAAATAAACTTTTGGTAGTACCCCCAACATGAAATAGGCCTACATAGATCTTTAATAGTCCTACCTCTCTCGAGACCTTTAACAATTTTCCAAATGCAAAATAGCTTTGTTATGTCTTTAACGCCAATCAACTTAAAAAGAAAAGTCAAAGCTGCCAAACGCTTGTCAATTGCAGAATTTAACAAGCCCACCCCTTTCTATTTCCATATCCACTTAACCAGTACTTCAGTTCTCTCATCACAACCCTCTTGAATGCCTTCATCTTTCAATAAACACTGCCACTCGTCCCAGATTTTGGCATAAGAAGCCCAAGAAGATGGAGCCAATGACGTCCTCACCAGATTGGCAAGTCCCCTCTGCCAAGACTCCACAGTTCCTCCGGGCATTCCCTTCCATCTTTGTCCGCTTGAGGAGCCAACTCCCAAAACCGCTGTCACTGGAAACGAGAGAGAGCGTCCACAATTAAGTTGTTGGTCCCGGGAATATGCTTTGCCCTAACCAACACATTCAGTCTCATGCACTGCAACAACAACACCCGTAGCAAGCGAATGTCTGGAGGAGAAGACAAAGACAAAGAATTAATGGCTGCCACCACCCCTGTATTGTCCTTATGGAACAATACCGACCTGTCCCGGAATGCCTCTTCCCACACAAAAATAGCTACAATGATGGGAAAAAGTTATAGAAAAAACACATTTTTAACCAGCTCTGAACGGACCCATTCAGACGGTCACTTTGCCGCACACTACTGACCATTAAAAAAGGCTCTAAAACCAACACCCCTGACCGCATCGGTCACTAGCCCCTTCATTAGACAAGCAAGGTGACTGGAAAAGTGCTGCCCCATTGAAATCTTTCAAAAAGGCCAGCCATACACGCAAATCCTTCTTGTGTTCAACTGAAAGCCGAACAAAATTATGCGGCTCTTTCACTTTGGCAGTCACCAGGGATAGTTGTCTCGAAAATATTCTCCCGATGGGAATGATTCGACAAGCAAAATTCAGCTTGCCCAAGAGGGATTGTAAATCCCTCAAAGTCACCTTTTCAACTGATAGAAACCTCTGAATCACACCTGAAAGATCCAAAATTTAGTCAGCAGGTAAACGGCATTCCATCTTCTCTGAGTCGATGGTGATACTCCGATCTGCAATGGGGAGCTTAGGTTTTTAGTTAGTATTTTATTTGGGAGGTTGGTTGTGTGGGTGGTGGGTTTTACTGTTGGGGGTTGTTTGTATTTTTTTTACAGGTAAAAGAGCTGATTACTTTGGGGCAATGCCCCGCAAAAGGCCCTTTTAAGGGCTATTGGTAGTTTAGTTTAGGCTAGGTTTTTTTTTATTTATTTTTTTTTTGGGGGGGGCTTTTTTTATTTTAATAGGACTATTAGATTAGGTGTAATTAGTTTAAATATCTGTAATTTGTTTATTATTTTCTGTAATTTACTGTTTTTTTGTACTTTAGCTAATTTAATTTAGGTAATTGTATTTTATTTAGTTAATGTATTTAATTATATTGTAGTGTTAGGTGTTAGTGTAACTTAGGTTAGGTTTTATTTGACGGGTAAATTTGTCTTTATTTTAGCTAGGTAGTTATTAAATAGTTAATAACTATTTAATAACTATTCTACCTATTTAAAATAAATACAAACTTGCCTGTAAAATAAAAATAAACCCTAAGATAGCTACAATGTAACTATTATTTGTGAATAAGGTAAATTGTAAAGGTATATTTTTTATGATCTTTGTATAGAATATTGTAAAAGTTTAAGTGTGTATCATTTGATTCATAATCTGGTCTCTATAAATATAATTCATTGTGTTTATAACTTTAACTAATCTTAAAGAATTTAGGAATAAATATTAATTTAATTGTTTCATATATGCATTTTAATTGGAGGTTATTTTAAAGAATAATTATTAAATAAATTGTATTGTAAACCTGCTATATACTGACATATTATATTGAGGCACCGCTGGGAGATTATTACATTTATCACATTGATATAATATATTTTTAGTAAATAGAAATTATTAAAATAAAATAAAAAAAATAATTTTGTTATGATTAAATACTTCAAAATTAATATTAATATTTTTAAATAATTATTTTTTTCTTTCTTGTTGGTCAAACTTGTATTAGCATTTTAATTTAACCAAATACTAAGCCAAAATAATAATGTCTATTACTAGAAGTGAATCAATTGAATCTATACATAGCATTGAAATATGTTCCCCAAAATCGCCCATTAGTCAGGCAGAAATGCTTAAAACAGAAGCCATTACTCACCTTAAAAATAGATTAAGTATTAAGGGAGAATTAGATGCTTACATTAAGATGTTGAAGACTAAGGCCAAAAATATTGCCAATAACATATGGTGTGGCGAAAGCAAAATATTTCAAGAGCTGTTAAAATTGGTCCAACCTTAAAAGCAGAGGAAACGCGACTAAATAATTTTCAAAACTTGGGGTCTGCTCCTCTATGTGAACAAAGAAATGTACAATAAAATTGAAGTACAAAATTCACAATTGGAGCAACTGAGGGGTGAAAATTGCCCAAAACATGGCCACCTTACAAAAATATAACCAGAGTTTAGTAGCTCAGATAGAAGATTTGCATAAGCAACTCGCACAAAGCCAAAGAGAGTTAAGTGGTTTAAAAAGGCGGTATCATCAGAATGAAAACCCCTCTATTAGCAATGAGGATAATGCAGATAATTTTAAATCCTTTAAAGAATTGATAAGAAATGAACTGCAGAACTTTATGGAAGAATTTAAACAAAGGACCCCTATTGGGTCAGAAATACATTTCCCAAATAGACAGTCACCTCATGTTATAAATTCAGGGAGCTGCTATACCTCAGATGAGAGGGGAAGCTCTAGTAGTGAGTTAGAGGGTGGAGCTAGCTACCCAAATAGCCCACGTAGTACTAATGTACGTAGGGGGTCTCCGCATAGTAAATATAGGACAGATAGGGGGCACTCCAGCCCCCAAAATGAGGTCCCTAGAAAAGCCCAAGATATGTCTAATAAGGTATATGACACCCCTAAAATAATTACTTTCTTAAAGGATGCAGTACCTAAATTTTTCAAAAATGGAACCACTTCTATAATTGACCACTTAGAGAACTATGAACATGCTTTATCCATAATGAATGTTACTAGTGAGCAGTCAAAAATTGAATTTCTGCCCTGGGTATTTCAGGGTAAACATCACAAATTCTTTGCTTCACTAAAGGATATGAATATGCATTCCTGGAGTGAAACGCAAATTCAGTGCAAAAAACAATTTGGGCAATATCGCACTAAAACTGCTGCTAAAATAGCTGTTTAAAATGTAGTGCCGATCAAAGCCCTATAGAATTTCTTTCTGTACTAAAAAGTGCGTACAGTATGGCTGAAGATTACCCCATATTTGAAAGCTCAGAGTTTGTGAATTTATTTTACGAAGCATTACCCGCACACACATCAAACTTAACTAGAGATTTTGATGAGAACTGCTCATTGGACTGGCTAATCAAAGAGAGTACAAGGTTATACTCTATTCAGAAGTCCGGTGAACAGGGGGTTAAAAAGGAACCAAGGCCCAGCCCCAAAATTGTGGCAGAAACTAGGGTGTCACCTAGCCCCCTCAATTTGGAGTCTAACAAGAAAACTTATGCGGAAGTGGCGTGAGAAAACAGACCTTTCCCACAAAGTTTTGACCCTGCCCCTCCCCCAAAATGGGCTGAGATGCAGAGAGAATATACTCATATTGGGGGGCATACCCAGATAAATAATTATCCCCAAAGAGATGAATACTCACAAGGTAATCAGTATCCCCATAAAAATAAATACCAAAAGTTGTGAAAATACTCTCAAGGTAACCAGATACCCCAAGTAAATCGTGCTCCCCAAAATACTAACGCTGAACAAGTTGAACCCCAAAGACAACCGCGTCAAAATAGGAGAAATAGCTATGATTCTGACGGATCCCAAGGATCCAGGAATCAGCACCCTGGGACATCAAAAAATCAGTCCATGGGTAAAAACAGCTTGTCCATTCAAGTGGGCCAACTCAGTATCCAAGTTAGTCAATTATGTACACTATTTACTATTATGAGTCAAACTTTTACGGCTCAGCACCCTAATAATCCTTTTTTAGGGATACAGCCAGTGGCCAGCAGTGGGCCGCAGGCACAGTCATAAATACTGCGGTATTACCTGAAAGAGAGGGGAGAGATATACCAAATAAAATGATAAATGTAAATAATGGTACTAATCATGTTCTCTCCCTACAGACCAGTAACAGACGATTTATCTGTGATGACGAGCAACCTCAGCCTGGAAGCTTTAACAAATCTCTTCCTTTGCAGTATTCTCTTAACCTTATTTCCACAGATGAAGTACACAGGAACCCTGTCAGCCTTATTATAGAGGAGGGTCCGGTAAGAATGAGAATTCTCCTGCATCAGGTAACAGGACAAATACAGGTAACATGGCGAATACAGGTAAATTGTGGCGAAGCCCACAGATGTGTAATCATGCCAATTTTATGTGTAAAATGGTAGGAATTGCAGGAAGATAGTATGTATTAGCTGAGCTCCAGGATTCAGTCTCTAACCCTATCATGGGATTAATTGATACTGGATCTCAGGCAACTATTTTTTCCCACAGGTACTATACACAGCTAAATGAGCTGACACCCCACAAGCCTAAACTAAAAGAATTTGATGGTTCACTAATAGGTGTTGGGGGTGACTCTCTAAAAGTCTACGGTACGGCATGGTTAAAACTAAGGCTGGGGAACAGGGTAACAAGACACCCTGTCATTATAGTGGATCTGCCAAGTGATCGTTTAATAATTGTTAGTGATCTCCTGAGGCGATTAAGCACCATAATTGATTGCATAAATAATGTAATTTGCTCACAAGTAAAAAGGCCTATTAATTATGAGCGATTCGGTATATCTCGCACCCGACATAACTGTCACGTGATGGAAGAGAAGCCAGATGCTGTGGAGATTAATTTCAGGAATGACTCTATACCTGAAATCACTATCCTACTAATAGATGATCAGACTCCTTTAAGTGGCTCTGATGGTAATACTTTTAAAATTTCGCCTGGAAAGATAGCCAATATTTCCTTAGACGGCGGTGTATTAACCATATACCTCCACAAGGGGGACCCTAAATCCCCTAAAGGTGGAGGTCATTCGCAATTCCTTGCAGAAATTGTGAAAGTTAAAGAGGATCTATTTATCCATATGCAAGTGCATGACCTTGGGAAAACCAAGTATGCCAAATTGAGCTTGAAACAGGAAGCTAGCTATATAAGTGAAGGCTTATTAGCGCTGATCGCTGAACCTAAGGTGATTAAATATTTTTCTCCCCAAGACCACTGTGTCTATGGCCTGGGTGACAGGTCTGAAAGCTATAAAATTACAGCTAAATGCTTATTATCTATCTCCATAGGTAATAAATCAGCAAAGCACCTGTTTTTAGTTTTAAATAATCCCCATAATCAAATATATATTGGCAACGATCTCTTACATAGATATGCCATACAAATAGATTTGATTAACTCTTGCCTCTGGAGCAGGTTAAAGGGGGACCCTGAAGTATTTCAGGATGAAAATGTTGCCCTGAAATCAAACCAGCAAATGCCATATGCTGTGAATATGCAGGTGTCTAACGATGTTGTAATCCCTGCTGGGGCTGATAAATTCCTCTTATCCTTACAGGTAAAAAGAGGTCAGAAATTAAAAACTTCTGAAACACTAATATGCATCTCCCATAAAATGCAAGGTCTGGGTATAACAATGACCCATACTCCTATGGTAAATATTTGAACAATTCCAATACATGTTATTGTGCATAACATGAACCCACAGGATATAACCTTATCCAAGGGAACTACGTAGGATATGCGCTGGAATCAAGTTATTACATTTTTGGATTCCAGAATAATGTAATTGGGCTAATACCTGAAGGATACTTAACTGATGAACAATTAATAGAACAATCCTTTGCATCTATGCCAGAGGGACTATTTACAATTCAGTATATTTTTCCCTTCAGCTCAGAGGAAGGCATCTGTAAAATTGAAAAAGCCTCCCTAGTATTTGATCAGCTGATCAAAGAGCAAGAATACCCCAATACCCAGAATCATGGGGGCAATATAAATTATAATCAAGGGGATCTCACCTCTAGGTTGGAAGAAGCCTATGAGATACGACAGCCTGAAATCTTTCCAGGATTTCAGCAAATAGTCGAAGAGCAAATCTCCTTAGCTAATGGCTGTTCCAGTGATGATGAACGCCAACAGCTATGAGAACTCCTGATGGAGTACATGGATATATTTGCTAGGGATTCTTATGACTGTGGGACTACAGACTTGCACATTGCAAGAATCCAAACAGATCCCAATGCACAACCTGTCTTTGTTAAGCAGTGCAGAATTCCTTTAGCCTCATATGATTGGAAGAATGAAGTATCATCCGACAGATGCATAGCTCTTATAACAATCCTATTCTAGGTGTCCTTAAGCCCAATGGACAAAGGCGATTGTGTGCTGACTTAAGACAGCTAAACAAACAAGTGTGCATGTCTGGCTGGCCTGTGCCATATATTGACCAGTGCCTAACGCAGATGCAGGGATCTAAAATATTCACTGCCATTGATTGTGCATATGGATATTGGACCATAAAGGTACATGAGGAGGACTAGTATAAGCTTCCATTCACGTTCCAAAAGGTCCAGTATGCATTCCAAAGGCTCCCATTTGGATACATATATTCAGGACATGAATTTGCTGTATTCATGCACAAGGTTATGCCTGATGCACTGGAAAGGGGGACCTTATCTTATGTTGATGATGTTTTAATCAAAAGCACAGACTTTGAAAAACACATCACAGAACTTAAACACATCCTCAGCCAACTTAAAAGGGCAGGTGTCACATTATCCCTACAAAAAGCTCAATGGTGCCGCTCTCATGTAAACTTCTTGGGACATGAAGTTACTTCTGAAGGGTTAAATCCTCAGAAGAAAAAGATGGAAGCTATAATAAATTCTAAGAACCCAACTAACTTAAAGGAATTGAGATCATTCCTGGGTATGACAAATTATTCTTGCAAATGTATTGATAATTATGCAGAATTAGCTAAACTACTGCTATTTTCTAAAGAAGGATGTGAAATGGCACTGGAGTAAGACTCAAGAGACAGCCATCAAGGAGCTGAAGAGAAAACTCACTCAAGCACCTTGCTTAGCGTACCCTGAAGATGGTAAACCTTTCGACTTAGAAACAGGTTACACAGATATAAGCATGAGTGCTGTTTTATACCAAAAGCATGATAATTTAAGCAAAGTCATTGCTTATGTGAGCAAAACTTTATCCGCAGTAGAAATCCAATTTAGCGATTGCGAAAGCCCTCTTATCTACTGTATGGGCTCTACAAAATTTCCGCAGCTATATACAAGGCAAGAAAATTATTGTAGAAACGGCCCACCAGCCTTTGCTATATCTGCAAAGTGAGAGAATAAGAGATAGAAATTTATCTAATAGCCGCATAACAGCTTGGACTCTTTCCTTACAAGGCTGGCCTTTAGAAATTTGCTATAAGCAAAACAAAAAGAATCCAGTCGCACAGGGGCTTGTTGAGCTCCACGACTGTACTGCTCAGGATCATGGGGAAGAGTTATTAGAAAATGATTCCCTGAAGGAACAATTGCTTTACCCATATAAAATATACAATGAGGACCATTGTCAAACATCACCTTGGGTATATGTTGATGGTTGTTTTTACCATGCCACTATTAAAAATGAGCGCAGATTAGTCGCCGGTATTGGTATAACTTGGGCAAATGGATTCCCAAACATTTCTGTAGGTTTCAACATTGGACCAAGATCCAGTCAAGTTGAAGAACTAACTGCTCTTCTATAAACTATTGAAATGGCTATTAAGCAAGGTATTCATGAATTTGTTCTCATTACTAACTCAAATTATGTGCGTGACAGTTTTGTTGAATACCTGCCAACTTGGAAAAGAAATGGCATGCAGAAAACTAACTGCAAACCAGTCAAACATAGCAAGTTGTTCTGCGAGATTGATAAACTGGTGGTGTCCAATGGGTTAACAATACACTGAAGGAAGACCAAGGGTCATTCCAGAATTCAAGGTCCTGATAAGGAAGGCAATGATTTTGCGGATTCATTAGCCAAACAAGGAGCCATAAATGGAGAGCTCCTCAATATTGACCACTTAATGGGTGCAATTCAGGTAGAAGCCATTACCAGAAACCAGGCTAAACAACAAAGTGAGCCTAACCTGGTACAATGGAGTCAGGATTCTCCTAGAGAGGACCTGATCACTAGTCAAAATGAAGACCCCATTGTAGGCATCTTCTATAAACACATAGAAGATCCTGAAAGCAACCCCATCTCAAAAGAGGACGGTATTATCAAGGAAGATCTTAGAATCTTAATGAAATACAGATCACAATTTAAGTTATAGAATGGTTTGTTAGTTAGAACCTCCAAAACTGGCATCCAACAATGGGTGGTACCTACAAAGTTCAGAGGTCTAATGCTTCAACATGCCCATGATGCCCCCATATCTGGTCATCGTGGTGCCAAATTAACGTATGAAATATTACATGACTACACCTTTTGGCCTTACATTTTGAAGGATGTTCAAACCTACTGTCAAGGTTGTTTAATCTGTCCATTTAATCTGTCCACAATTCCAACCCACTGCACCAACGCATAGAGCGCCATTGCAGAAAAGGGGGATGGTAATGCCATGGTCAGATATACAAATTCATTTTATTGGTCCAGTAACTAGGTCATCAAGAGTTAACAAATACATGTTAACAGTGATGTGCCTGTTCACTAAATGGGTAGAGTGCATCAGTGCACCTAACAATAGTGCTGAAACATGTGCAGCTTTGCTCATCAACCACGTGTTTTCCAGATTTGGTTTGCCCCAAAGAATCTAATCCAATCGGGGAACCCACTTCACTAGCGAAGTGATGACCAAAATGTGGAAAATACTAGGGGTAAAAAAAAAGCTCCATATTGCACATACTGCCTCAAGTGGTGGCATAGAGCGTTACAACCAGTCCATTGTGAAAATCCTCAAAAAGTTTGTAAATGAAACTGGTAAAGACTGGGATGTAAAATTACCTCTAGTCCTAATGGCATTAAGAGCAACTCCAAGTAGTGCTACTAAGGTGCCACCTTTTGAATTGATGACCGGTAGAAGAATGGTTCTACCTCAACATCTACTGTACTGTACATCAGACCAAAAACTTGATAAATGCTGCCAATACACATCAATATGAGGAGAACTTAAGGAAGCACCTGCAATATGCCTTTGCATTTGCTCAAAGGAACATAGAAAAGTCTGCAACTGCCACTAAAACCTATTATGATCTCAAAACGTCCAAAAAGGAATATGAAATAAATGATCCTTTTAAATGATCAAGTTAAAGGGACACTGAACCCAATTTTTTTCTTTTGTGATTCATATAGAGCAAGCTATTTTAAGCAACTTTCTAATTTACTCCTATTATCAATTTTTCTTTGTTCTCTTGCTTTCTTTATTTGAAAAAGAAGACATCTAAGCTAAGGAGCCAGCCAATTTGTGGTTCAGAACCATGGACAGCACTTGTTTAAAGGTGCTGTCCAATCAGCAAGGACAACCCAGGTTGTTCACCAAAAATGGGCCGGCATCTAAACTTAAATTCTTGCTTTTCAAATATAGATACCAAGAGAATAAAGAAAATTTTACAATAGGAGTAAATTAGAAAGATGCTTAAAATTGCATGCTCTGTCTGAATCATGAAAGAAAAAATTTGTGTACAGTGTCCCTTTAACCCCTTAACGACTGAGGACGTGCAGGGTACGTCCTCAGAAAAAAGGCAGTTAATGCCTGAGAACGTACCCTTCACGTCCTGAGAACGTACCCTTCACGTCCTGCTCGCTTCCAGCTGCTTTCCGGTTATTGCAGTGATGCCTCGATATGGAGGCATCCTGCAATAACCTTTTTAAGTCATCCGGTGCAGAGAGAGCCACTCTGTGGCCCTCTCTGCACCGGAGATCGGTGGCTACCTGCGTTGGTGGGTGGGAGCCGGACCGGGAGGCGGGTGGCGGCCATCGATGGCCATGTGGATCTGAAGGGGGGCGGGATCGTGGGCGGGGGTGGCTGGGGGCGCGCATGGGCGGGTGGGGGCGGGCGCGTGCACGGGGAGGGAGCGGGTGGGAACCGCTACACTGCAGAAAATGGGGAAATAAAAAATATAATACAAAATAAAATTTAAACAATCAGCAAGGTGGTGGGGGTTTGTCTGTGGGGGGTGGGGGGGGGGAAGCTACACTACAGAAAAAAACAAAAAAACCCAAAAAAAAGCACTTTTTATTGTAAACTGGGTACTGGCAGACAGCTGCCAGTACCCAAGATGGCCCCCAATAAGGCAGAGGGGAGGGTTAGAGAGCGGTTTTGGGGGGGATCAGGGAGGTTGGGGGCTAAGGGGGGGATCCTACACAGTAGCATATGTAAATATGCTAAAAAAAAATTTCATTTTTTTTTAAAAACCCTTTTATTTTAGTACTGGCAGACTTTCTGCCAGTACTTAAGATGGCGGGGACAATTGTGGGGTGGGGGAGGGAAGGGAGCTGTTTGGGAGGGATCAGGGGGTGGGATGTGTCAGATGGGAGGCTGATCTCTACACTAAAGCTAAAATTAACCCTGCAAGCTCACTACAAACTCCCTAATTAACCCTTTCACTGCTAGCCATAATACACGTTTGAGGCGCAACAGGATTTAGTGGCCTTCTAATTACCAGAAAGCAACGCCAAAGTCATATATGTCTGCTATTTCTGAACAAAGGGGATCCCAGACAAGCATTTACAACCATTTGTGCCATAATTGCACAAGCTGTTTGTAAATGATTTCAGTGAGAAACCTAAAATTGTGAAAAATTTTACGTTTTTTTTAATTTGATCGCATTTGGCGGTGAAATGGTGGCATGAAATATACCAAAATGTGCCTAGATCAATACTTGGGGTTGTCTACTACACTACACTAAAGCTAAAATTAACCCTACAAGCTCCCTAAAAGCTCCCTAATTAACTCCTTAACTGCTGGGCATGATACACTTGTGGTGCGCAGTGGCATTTAGCGGCCTTCTAATTACCAAAAAGCAACGCCAAAGCCATATATGTGTGCTATTTCTGAACAAAGGGGATCCCAGAGAAGAATTTACAACCATTTATGCCATAATTGCACAAGCTGTTTGTAAATGATTTCAGTGAGAAACCTAAAGTTTGTGAAAAAATTTGTGAAAAAGTGAACAATTGTTTGTATTTGATCGCATTTGGCGGTGAAATGGTGGTATGAAATATACCAAAATTGGCCTAGATCAATACTTTGGGATGTCTACTAAAAAAAAAATATATACATGTCAAGGGATATTCAGGGATTCCTGAAAGATATCAGTGTTCTAATGTAACTAGCGCTAATTTTGGAAAAAAATGGTTTGGAAATAGCAAAGTGCTACTTGTATTTATGGCCCTATAACTTGCAAAAAAAGCAAAGAACATGTAAACATTGGGTATTTCTAAACTCAGGACAAAATTTAGAAACTATTTAGCATGGGTGTTTTTTGGTGGTTTTAGATATGTAACAGATTTTGGGGGTCAAAGTTAGAAAAAGTGTGTTTTTTTCCATTTTTTCCTCATATTTTATAATTTTTTTTATAGTAAATTATAAGATATGATGAAAATAATGGTATCTTTAAAAAGTCCATTTAATGGCGAGAAAAACGGTATATAATATGTGTGGGTACAGTAAATGAGTAAGAAGAAAATTACAGCTAAACACAAACACCGCAAAAATGTAAAAATAGCCTTGGTCCCAAACGGACAGAAAATGGAAAAGTGCTCTGGTCACTAAGGGGTTAAGTAGAAGAAATTTCTTCCATCAGGGAAGGGTCCTTTTGTCGTTACTGACAAAATACCTCCAGTTGCCTATAAAATTAGGATACCTATAAATGATACATTTATGGATAAATGGGTCCATATTAATCAGTTGTGAGCGTGCCATCCTAGATCCCAACTACAAGTCATAGAGGGTGAATGAAGTGTTATATCCCCAAATGCACTAAAGAAATATTGTAGGTAAAGAGGCCTAGCTAACAAGCATATAGAAAAATAACGGACTCTCTTCATAGAAGACTGTCTATGATGCATGCTGCCAAAACACTCACCAAGTACCACTGACTTTAAGCCAGTTAAAATACATGTGTCCTATATCTATTTAAAATTGGAAGGGGGAATTATGTCAGGGTATCTGTGAAGTAACCTTAAATAAACTACAGATGTATCATAGAATCTAATATTTCATTTAGCTAATATCTACTATGAATTGATTTGCTGCTTTGCAAACAAACACTGGAATGGGTGATATCAACCCATCCCTTTTGCTCTCAACTACAGACTTGTAGAACAAAAGAAATAGAGAGGACTTCTTTTTTTTTAAATCAAAGATTTTTATTAAGGTATTTAGCATTGCAATATAAGTATTGCAATGATAGATATAAAATCTCCAGCATGTAACAACCTGTTCATGAGGAATGAAAAAGAAAAGATAATAGTACCCCAAAACAAAAACAACCTAGTGGTTAATACATCTTACTCAGATATACAAATTCAAGCGAGTTGTTTAGACCCTACTAGTCAAGCTTGATATATAGGCACTTAATATGCCTGAAGGGTTATGATACCTAATTTTTAATTTTATAGAATGACATTCTCCCCTGAGTATGTAGTTTGCCTAATATAGTGATATCTAACAACCTTTTGTAGAAATTAATAGAGGGTTGTAATGTTAATTGAAGGGAATGAAAATACAATTCAACTATTAAGAGAACATTACTTGATGAGTGGTCTCATGGGACCTGTCATATATACAAAAGAACATCTTAGAATTATTACAATAGGAACATTATGTATAGCAACCATATCTTGAAATAGTAGCTTGCTGTGTACTCAGCCACCTACACATCTTCAGGTAAATACCTTATTTGGCAGTAAATAGGATAAAATAAGATAAAATAAGGTAAAAAGGGCTCCTGTTGGGGCTTAGTATGTCTCCGCTTCTTACTTTATATCTCTTAGACCTTAGTAAGGCAAAATATTTACAACCAGGCACCGATAGATGCAGTTGGTATCAGTGATCACTTATTATTGGAAAAAAAATGCCCAGTAAGCTAGGAAAAGACTGTATAAACTTTAACTATTAGGAGATCATTACTTAATGGGTGCTTATAAGATAGCTATTATATATACACAAGACTGCCATTATAGGAGCACTATAGACTGTAGTCAAATCTAGAATAGTATGAGAACCTGATGAGGTGCCCTAGATGAAAACCAAGATATGTTTGGGGCAACATAAGGTAAAGTATTTGCAGCCAAAAATAGAAACCTTGTGCTAGTTAGTCCAAGATTATGTAACCCCTATATATCTTTCTAAATATTCTGGCGCTTACTGTGCAACAGGCCCCTAATACATCTTTAGTTATATTTATTATTTGGCACATAATAGGGTAAAGAAGGCTTCTGTTGGTATCTAGTATGTCTCAACTACATGCTTTATATCTCTAAGATCTTAGCTAAGCAGGCTATTTATAACTAGAAACTAAGAAATGCAGTTTGACTCAGTGGCCACAATTGTAGAGAAAAATATATGCCCTGACAGCTAGAGAGATCTGTAAACAAAATTAAAGGCAATCCTAGACACATTTATAATGCTGCATATTATTTGTAAAATATCAACAAAAAACATCATGAAGTTGTACACAGAATAAAAAAGTCATTAGATTAGGTGAATTGCAATAGCAAGAGTATTACAGTTATAGAGAAACCTGATTCAGAGAACTAAGGCTTCTGCTACAAAGCGTCCGGCATCACCCAATTCCAACTTTTGTACAGCATCTGTGAGGTAAGTTGCAATTAACCTGGAGTGCGAACACAGTTTTCTGTAAGACAAATACGCTGGGGCACTCTTTGTGGATAAGAGACTATCAAGATAATGCTCTTACAAATGTGCATAATTCCCCTAGAACATATGACGATAGACATATTTGGATATTAACTGAATTCTCAAACTGGCGATCTGGTAAAGTATAAGAAACTGTTAAATATACATAATATTTAAATCAAAGGCATTCTAAGGCTATAGTTAGATTACAGTTAGTAATTTTAAAAGGGCACAATTTGTATTTTAAACTCATGTTCATAGTCCTGTGTAGTTTAACTAGTCATATTTTGTGCTAAGTAATTTATATTTGCAACTATATATATATTTTAGAATTTGCCTTATTGTAGCTAAATAAGATTTATTTTAGCTCAGATAAATTGGCATAGAAATTGGCTTTTAAAGTTTCTTGTTATATTGTTTAACTAGGTACTGTGAAAGTTAACGGTCCATATTCTGGTATTTCATTGTGATATTTTAACGCGATTTATTGTGAATAAGGAAAATTGTAAAGGTATATTTTTATGATCTTTGTATAGAATATTGTAACAGACTGTGTATCATTTGATTCATAGGGGGTAGTTATCAACGTGTCAACTTTCCTGCCTTCGCCGGCCCAATACGCCCGCCTAAGCTCGCCTACCTTCGCAGCCGCGGACCTGAAAAAATACAGTTATATAGTTATTAAAAAAAGCGGGGCGATGAGCAGCGGACTGTGAGAGTTATCACTCATCCGATCTCGCTGCTCTTCGGCTGTTTGACAGCTTTCTTGCTAGCCTGTCACTAAGCAACCACACTAAACTACACTGTTCTATACTGGCGCCCCCGGAGCCCCCCGCAACTAAATAAAGTTACTAACCCCTAAACCGCCGCTCCTAGACCCTGCCGCAAGTCTTATAAATATATTAACCCCTAAACCGCCGCTCCTAGACCCCGCCGCAAGTCTTATAAATGTATTAGCCCCTAAACCGCCGCTCCTAGACCCCGCCACAAATCTTATAAATGTATTAACCCCTAAACCGCCGCTCCCGGACACCGCTACCACCTACATTATACCTAGTAACCCCTATCCTGCCCCCCTATACCGTCGCCCTCTATAATAAAGTTATTAACCCCTATCCTGCTGATCCCGCACCTCGCCGCAAATAAATAAATAGTTTAACCCCTAAACCGCCGCTCCCTGAACCCGCCGCAACCTATATTAAATTTATTAACCCCTATCCTGCCCCCCCCTAC
This sequence comes from Bombina bombina, assembly GCF_027579735.1. Taxonomy (NCBI): domain Eukaryota; kingdom Metazoa; phylum Chordata; class Amphibia; order Anura; family Bombinatoridae; genus Bombina; species Bombina bombina. The sequence goes on along the minus strand of NC_069504.1, from coordinate 477,121,743 downwards.
ACCGTCGCCACCTATAATAAATTTATTAACCCCTATCCTGCCCCCCACTTCACCGCCGCCACTGTAATAAAATTATTAACCCCTAAACCTAAGTCTAACACTAACCCTAACACCCCTAACTTAAATATTAATTAAATAAATCTAAATCATATTTCTATTATTAACTAAGTTAATCCTATTTAAAACGAAATACTTACCTATAAAATAAACCCTAATATAGCTACAATATAAATAATAATTATATTGTAGCTATCTTAGGATTTATTTTTATTTTACAGGTACCTTTCAATTTATTTTAACTAGGTACAATAGCTATTAAATAGTTATTAACTATTTAATAGCTTACCTAGCTAAAATAAAGAGAAATTTACCTGTAAAATAAAAACTAACCTAAGTTACAATTACACCTAACACTACACTACACTTAATTAAATTATTCCTATTTAAAACTAAATACTTACCTGTAAAATAAACCCTAAGATAGCTGCAATGTAATTAATAATTACATTGTAGCTATCTTAGGATTTATATTTATTTTACAGGTAACTTTGTATTTATTTTAGCTAGTTAGAATAGTTATTAAATAGTTATTAACTATTTACTAACTACCTAGCTAAAAGAAATACAAAATTACCTGTAAAATAAATCCTAACCTAAGTTACAATCAAACCTAACACTACACTATCATTAAATAAATTAAATAAACTACCTACAAATAACTACAATTAAATACAATTACATAAACTAACTAAAGTACAAAAAATAAAAAAAGCTAAGTTACAAAAAATAAAAAAAATAAGTTACAAACATTTAAAAACATATTACAACAATTTTAAGCTACTTACACCTAATCTAAGCCCCCTAATAAAATAACAAACCCCCCCAAAATAAAAAAATGCCCTACCCTATTCTACATTAAAAAAGATCAAAGCTCTTTTACCTTACCAGCCCTTAAAAGGGCCTTTTGTGGGGGCATGCCCCAAAGAGTTCAGCTCTTTTGCCTGTAAAAGAAAAATACAACCCCCCCCAACATTTAAACCCACCACCCACATACCCCTAATCTAACCCAAACCCCCCTTAAAATAACCTAACACTAATCCCCTGAAGATCATCCTACCTTTAGTTGTCTTCACTTAGCCGAGCCACCGATGGAACTGAAGAGGACATCCGGACCGGCAGAAGTTATCCTCCAAGGGGCGCTGAAGAAATCTTCCATCCGATGAAGTGATCCTCCAAGCGGCGCTGAAGAAATCTTCCATCCGGGCGAGGTCATCTTCCAAGAGGCGCTGAAGAAGTCTTCTATCCGGGCGAGGTCATCTTCGAAGCCGGGTCTTGAATCTTCATCCCGCCACGGAACATCCTTCTTCCCCGACGAACTACCGACGAATGAAGGCTCCTTTAAGGGACGTCATCCAAGATGGCGTCCCTTCAATTCCGATTGGCTGATAGGATTCTATCAGCCAATCGGAATTAAGGTAGGAAAAATCTGATTGGCTGATGGAATCAGCCAATCAGATTCAAGTTCAATCCGATTGGCTGATCCAATCAGCCAATCAGATTGAGCTCGCATTCTATTGGCTGTTCCGATACACACAGCTCATCTTGACAATCCCACTATTTTCCCACCTTTCCCGCCCCTCCAGACTGACCAGCGCCTCCATAGGAGCCACCGTCCCACATAATCTCAATACAAAGGGGTGGTGGTTTTGGGGTGATCCCGGTAGAGCCCAGCCAGCCTAGGAGGGTTTTCCTGGTCATAAATCAACTCTTCTCTGAACACAAAAACAAGCCAAAACAAAACAGCTTCCAGAGATGGTGGATGCTCTGAGGAGCCCAAAATCACTGAGAAACAACAGGGGTGAGGTTGTAGGGGGGTAAGGGATAGCCTTAGCCATCTGGTATCCATGACATCTCCCCCCCTCCAGTTCAGCAGACCCGGCTAGACCCTTAACGGGTCAGCCTGGGGGCTGTCTGACGGTGGCCCTCCACTTCTCGGTTGCTGGGAGAGGTTATCCCATCTCTCCTGAGCTTGGGGCATCCTGGGGGGTTCCTGCTGACATTTATACCCTGCACCCTGGGCGAAGGGATAGTCACATAAGACAACGTCCTGAACAAGTTTTCTAAGGCCGGCTCCAAAACAATTGCTGTCCCACAAGTTCTAGTGTCCTTAAGTTCTATGGCCACACTGCCTCTCTCTGTGACACTCTGTGACCAACCCACAAACAAAGCTAGTGCCGGTATCCCAGCTGTATTCCCACCCCAGACCAGAGGGGGAGGTTGCTCCTTGGTGGGGCAGGTAAAGCTTGGGTGCCCAAACATGTGGCACCAACTGAATACACTTTTATCCTCCTTGCCCAATACAATGCCTGCCCCCTGTGAGAAATACTCCCGGACAAGAAAAGGGTAGAGACCCTGCCAAGCTACTGAGGGGAGAGTCCGTCTGTCTCTTCTCCTGAGAAGGAGATCTACCGCTGGGGAGGGAGGTCTGCTACTTCTGCTCCATGGGAAACTGTGCTCCATGGGAAACTGTTTCTGGGAGAGGAGACCAACTGTCTCCTCTCCCAGAAAGGGATTCGGCCGCTGGGGAGAGATATTGATACCCGTCTCTCCCTGCAAGGGTTTCTCTGTAAGGGGAGGGAGGACGACTACCTCCGCTCCTGGGGAATGGCTCTGCCGCTGGGGAGAGAGACCGACTGTCTTCTCTCCCGGCTCCTGGCTCTGCCACTGGGGAGAGAGACCGACTGTCTCCTCTCCCAGGAAAGGGTTCTGTTTACGGGGAAGGAGGACGACTACCTCCGCTCCCAGGGGATGGCTCTGCCGCTGGGGAAAGAGACCGACTGTCTCCTCTCCCGGCTCCTGGCTCTGCCGCTGGGGAGACAGACCGACTGTCTCCTCTCCCAGGTAGGGGTTCTGTTTACGGGGAGGGAGGACGACTACCTCCGCTCCCAGGGGATGGCTCTGCTACTGGGGTGAGAGACCGACTGTCTCCTCTCCCAGCTCCTGGCTCTGCCGCTGGGGAGAGAGACCGACTGTCTCCTCTCCCAGGAAGGGGTTCTGTTTACGGGGAGGGAGGACGACTACCTCTGCTCCCAGGGGATGGCTCTGCCGCTGGGGAGAGAGACCGACTGTCTTCTCTCCCAGCTCCTGGCTCTGCTGCTGGGGAGAGAGACTGACTGTCTCCTCTCCCGGGAAGGGGTTCTGCTGCTGGGGAGAGTTATTGACATCCATCTCTACCTGCAAGGGGTTCTCTGTAAGGGGAGGGAGGATGACTACCTCCGCTCCCAGGTTTCCTGGAGCTGTTACAGGTGCAGTGTAGAGGCCAGCAGCTCTCTGCCCTGTTGTCAGCACTTCTGCTGGGGTGGCTCCCTTGTCCAAGTCTATAAGCTCAGAGCCAGACTACTGATCAGGATCCAGCAGCCCTGGTTCCCTTTCTCTTTGCTGCCACTCCTCCACAGTCGAGCTCCATGAATCCCAGAGGGCTGCACCCCATATCTGTATGCCCCTGGCATGCTGCTTAGCAAGATCCAGCAGCCTCTTGTATTCCATGACAAGTGCCTCTTCCTGGTCAATTATAAAATCCAGATCGTCCAGCAGCCAGGTTTCCTCTAAAAGATCCAGCAGTTCATTTTGGAGCCCAGAGATATCCTCCAGACCCTGGTCTGTCTTGCTCCCAAACTGTGGGTCCTCTGTCCTTTTTGTAAACAGCAATCCGGGGCCGCCAAAGCCAAAGCCCTCTGTGGGGGAGCCTTCCTCCAGCCATGGCTTTGCTTGCATTGCGAGCCATTGGAGGGCCCAATAGCCGTCCTCCACCCACATCTCTTGCTGAATCAGTCTATGTAGAACAGCTAGCCATTCCTTCTTTGGCTGTTCTCCCAGGAAAGGCAGTCTCACGGTCCACCGAACCCGGAATCTCGAGTCATTCGTGGGGAGGACCTTTCCATTTTCCCAGTCCCACATAATCTCAATACAAAGGGGTGGCGGTTTCGGGGTTATCATTTTAAAGCTCTTGGTCCCCAGATATCACAGTCCAAAAATCAGCATGATTCGTTACTGGGGACCGGAGTTACAGTCTGTTGAAGTTATGGGGTTAGGGGTGTCCAAAACACCTGGTTCCCAAAGGAGCTCCCCTCCGGTAATTTGCCCACCTCTTGTCCTCCCTAGGGGCTACTAATCCCCAAAAGAGCGGAGCTCTGGGGCACATGGTTGCTGGAGTGACCTGGGTTAAAGTTAGCGGTTGTTCTGTGGCCAACCGGGAGTTCCAGGAGCCTGGCCAGCCTGAGAGGGGTTAGGCGGGTGTCCATTGTGAGGCGGCCTACCGGGAGTTCCAGGAGCCCGGCCAGCCTAGGAGGGTTTTCCTGGTCATAAACCAACTCTTCTCTGAACACAAAAACAAGCCAAAACAAAGCAAACAAACAGCTTCCAGAGATGGTGGATACTCTGAGGAGCCCAAAACCACTGAGAAACAACAGGGGTGAGGTTGTAGGGGGGTGGGGGATAGCCTTAGCCATCTGGTATCTGTGACACCGGGTATTATTTAAAGATTAGTGACTTCCTATACTTTGTATGGGACACGATAATGTTTTCGGCAGCCGGAGTCTGGTTGCCAAAATTGGGTTATAACTGGCCATTGGAAGCAGTCGATAAACGATATTGCTTCCGACAGCATATTTATTGGTTTGCGAGTGCACGCAAACCAAATTACGGCTCAATGGAAATGAGCCCAGAGACGGCATCAGAAACTAAACACAGCAAAGTGGGTAAATTTAAATATATATGTAAATGATTATATACATATATATTTATTTGTTAATATGTGTATATATTTACTAGGCACACATAGTTCCTATAGACTGCTATGTAAAGGTACCTTTCAACACCCTACTCCCACCAACTTTAGCCCCAAAATACTGCCTAGTGCATTTATTTTATTAAAAAATAAAGATGCGGGGGCAGATCTGAGCGCCGACAGGAATGGCCGCTTAAAAGAGAATCTTTGTGCATGGAGGATCAAAAAGAACCTACAGCGGCTAACTTCGGACAACTAACCTGACAATTCCGACTAAGTATGACTCCTCACCAGTTTCTGAGTGGACCAATATATATTTATTAAAGGGACATAATACTCATATGCTAAATCACTTGAAACTGCAGCATAACTGTAAAAAGCTGACAGGAAAATATCACCTCAGCATCTCTATGTAAAAAATGAAGATATTTTACCTCACAATCTCCTCAGCTCAGCAGAGTAAGTTCTGTGTAAAAAGTTATACTAAGCTGCTGCTCAGCTGCAGGCAAAAAAAAAATGAAGAAATGAACAGCAGCCAATCAGCATCAGCAGTGCTGAGGTCATGAACTCTTTTACTGTAATCTCATGAGATTTCACTTAACTCTCATGAGATTTCATTGTAAACTTCCTTACACTGAATAGGGAAATAAGATGAGTGTGCACTAATGTTTGCTCCTTCCGCTGTCCCGGGACAGACATACTGATTTGTTGCTTAGAAGTCCCTTACAATGGGAAGTGGCTACTGAGAAACTTTTGAGGTAAAAAATCTTTCTTTTTTACATAGAGATGTTCAGGTAATATTTTCTAGCCAGCTTTTTACAGCTATGCTGCATCACTTTCAAGTGTTTAAACATTTGGGTATTATGGCCCTTTAAGAAAAACTCCCACTACACTATCCGGATTGTCAAGCTCTCTGGCGGCACATGAGTCTGCACACTTCCAACAATCCCCCCCCCCCCCCCGGTGCTGGGGGTAATCGGCACAATATCTATTAGTGCATTTTGCTAAATTGAGGCTCTCTGCTTACTTAAGTAGAAATAGAGGAGGGACATTGCACAATGATAATAGCCCTACTAGCTGACTTTGAGCATAAAATGCTTAACTGTTTTGACCAGCTCTTGATTTTGGCGGGTCCACAGTATACAGAGGGAGATGAGGAAATGTCTCACATGGTGGAGAGGATGGATCTAACATCGCAGGACTATCCAAAGCATTCGAGGATAACTAGCCTTTCCACTGAACTCTATGCTTTACAAAACTCAGTTTGGGAGCTCAATAAAGTGAGCGATGTGAAGCCAGGTGATACCCAGGCTAATCAGAAGAGGGATAACAGTGACTCTCCAGCATATACTACCCCTTCTACAAACAGGAATAAAACATATGTGAGAAAAAAAGAGGAGACATAGAGGCGCCAATATGGCTTAGTAACGTCTGCACAATGATAAAACAATGTGAAGTACAATTATACTCACAAAGATAGAGCATCCAAAGGTGCAAATGACGCAGGCTGAATCAGTTAGCAGTGGTCCAGCTCACTGTATGCCCACAAGGGAAATACTCAGATAGAAACCAGCAAGCAGCAACCAGAATTCTTATTCCTGTGGGTGACATAAGACAATATCCATAGCCCAGTACAGTTTAGACATGCAGAATTCAAAATTACTGGTCAGACTTACAAAAAACAACGCACCTCCAGATGCAATCAGGGCAAGCTGGAACTTCTCAGTCGCCCAGCAGACTGTACTCAGGTGTACACAGCGTCCGTTCACCAACCACACGAAATAGGTTTAAAAGATGATGAAAAGAAAACTCCAGAATGGAATCAGCAAGTGTATTAAAAAGCATACATTTATTAAAAACAAAACAACGCGTTTCTCAGCCTCTAAAAGGGCTGTTTCCTCAGGCTATACAAAAATTAAATGATACACTTGCTATATAAAGGGATGAGCAACTTTAGTAAATGAGACCATTGATGACATACACCTGTATGTACCATCAGTAGGTAATTAGTTGGGATGGTAACCGATATAAACAAACCTTCCCACATAATGATCTCATGATAAAAAAGATTTTACATAAATTATACATAAAATTTGTCTACAACCCACATGAGTATGTAACGATCAATGAATACATAATTAAAAAGAATCTCTTCACAAAAATAAGAAATAATAATCCTTTTGTTAGCTCATATAAATTACAATCGTATGATAAAAAATCACACAGAATAAAATTGCAATCTACTAAAATGTAATATAATAGAATAAAAATAAAAATAATGAATTAAAAACCAAAACCGTCACCACAGTAACACTAAATGTTGTTTTGAACAGTATATAGGCATCTATGGTGTGCACAATATATACTGTAAGCCCCTGCCATTACAATAATGTGTAAATGTGTTTAAAACCCTCTGATGACTATAAATAGCTTTTAAATAAAAGGGAGATCAAACCTGCCTGGTATTCCTGTGGTCTTAAAGTGGCGTCGCCAAGGGGCTAACTCTAAAGAAACAATCCCAAGTGCTAGATGCTATTGTGGCGCCGCCGCCATCCGGTTTCTGACCCCTTCAGCGTCCCTAACTCCATGCAAGTTATAAATATAATTGGGGGAAGCGGAGTACGAGAGCACCAATCGGAAGGGAGACAACTCCGGATGGGGGCAGGGCCTAGAACTTCTCAAGTAGCTTGTGCATACACACGCCAATCATGTCGCAATATAGCCCTATCCTGGCTACACATAGCCTGACAAGCTTTCGGCTGTACTTATGATTAAGGCGGCCAAATAGACATAATGAACCTAAATTCCCTTACACACTGAATATGGCCAGTGGATACACCTCCTAATAAAATATATCATATATTTGGCAAAATAACCAAATAATAATTCCTATGCCTTTCGTATTATTATTACGTATTATTGAGTGTGTATTTTACAATTAGCACTAGGGGGTGTATAATATGTGAAAGTGCTGCAAAAGAATGTGATGCTAATATGTGAACTATGGGACCTAACTGCAGTATATAGTGTATAGTAGAATGTTGAATATAAGTCTGTTCATGAGAGAAGTGTAAGACTAAATGATAGTAGTTGTAATAAAGTGAAAAAAGTAATGTGAATGACTGATGTGAGAAAATAATTACATATGAGGCAGATAACCTGTGGGTATATGTGATACTGATATTCATAAAGTGAATATTAGGAAAGTTTTGTGCTTCTATAATGTGCAGACTAAATAACATATATTGTATGTTGTGCTGTGACTGGGGGAATCATGATGATAGAGTAAAGAAAGATCTATTGTGAAAAACCTCTAATATGTGTGTTGTGTGAAGAGTAGGAATACCACAATAAAAAGTGTGGTGCCAACAGATACAGAAAGACTATTAGTGTATACTATAGAAGTGGTCATAAAACCCCAATAAATATCAGCAGTGTGTACCAAATACTGATAATAGGATAGAAATACTTATGATATAGAGTGTAAGGAGAAACCAAAGGTTACTACAAGATCCCTACCTGGTAACACATAGATATGAGGATATGTGAACGCATTTAAGACTATAAACGACTCATGGATAAATCAGATTAGGACAATAGAAGTAGAACCCTGACCTACACAAGTAGAATTAACAGCGTGTGTAATGTAAAATGGTAATAGTAATAACCTACCTATTCATTAACTGGGGGATTAATGCATAGGACTTGAAAAAATATCGTCTGACTAAGAGATGTAATATTGAGGGAATAACCCAAAATGATAGTGAGGATGTGGACAGGACCTACTAGAGTCAAAACTATTAATGAATGAGCAGTTATATATATATATATATATATATATATATAATTTTTTTTATTTTTTATTTTTGGGTATTAGGAAGCGCCCCCTATGGGATTAGTGTTATCTTCATTTCTCATTATTATCTTGTAAAACATATGTGAACCCGCCCTTATCCAAAGCCCGGGTAGATGCGGAAGATCTCCCGGGTGGTGAATGGGACATAAGCAATGCTCAGGATACAACCACAAGAAAGCCTTTACTACGGAGGGTGGTGAGATACCCTGTCTATACTGCAGTGTGGCAGCCTATAAGCTACATATTACTGGACTATCTATGCTTCATTCCTTGGGTGCCGGATCAACATAGACTTGGTATTAGGTGAATACGCTTAAAAATTACCACAACCAAAATAAAATGAAAAATAATGAAATTCAGATATTATATTTGTTAAAAAGGAGAATGTGTTAATAAAATGCCATATACTTGATATTCTGTAGTTACTATTATTAAGATATTGTGTAGTGACCGGTCACAATCCTGCTGATCTCTCCCTGCAGGTTTTCCTTCATTAGGTTATGCTGTGAATCTAAAGGACACTAGCTGCATAAGGATTATTCAGGTTGTCACAATCCAAGGGGTCAGAGGTGAGATCGGAAGTTCAATGGTCCAAGGATAGACCACAAACGTATTAGCAACACGCCATCTAAATCTGAAATAGAAACGGCAAGGGACTGGTAACGTATCTCCACTACAGTTAGTAGTGTGTTCACAGTATTGTGTTTATTGGCCTATAACAGACAGCATATTTAGCAATCACTGCAGTATACAACTGTAACAAATCAGTATATTATGCATCAAGTGTGATTTGTTAAAAGCCCTGAAGTTACAAAGTTTACAGGACTAAAGAATATTATGATTGATATATTGCATAAGTAATCTTTCTAACAAGTAAATTGTGAAACATTATAACAAATAATATTGAAACAACTATAACCCCATCACCCACAAGTTTTAAAGGTGGTATTGATCCTTAAGGTGGTAATGAACTTGGAAACAGCTGTATGATAAGTGGTATATACAATTTTTACCGGTCATTGTCACCAAGAGGAGACGTCCTCATATAAGAATAATAGTGTACGCTTTTTTATCATATGGTCTGTTTATTATATATATTTTTTTTCAAAATCTTTTCTTTTATTGTTTTCCAAGAAATCAAGGTTACAACATTGCGAAAGAAAACAATTTAAATTTTGACATAACGATGACATTGGCCAGGATCGGTCGGCACAAATATAAAGCCAGAATTGTAAAAATTATAAACCAGACATGGTTGATCAGATTATAACTCAAGAAAATGGCTAGCCTAGTATTCTGTGATGTCCAGGCTGTGGAGAGAATTAGAAAACAAATAGAAATAAATAGAAACATAAACATAAACATGTACACTGATTTCAATGATTTAAGTAATAAATAACATCCTAATCTCATGGAAGAGCCATATTTGTAGGTTAGTCAGTTACACAAAATTGCCTAGATAGTCCAATTTCCGAATTTTAACTTTTAACATCTCAGGTTTTCTCTGCCTCCGTCACCTCTTCCCTTCAGGTCATAAATGTATTGTTCCCAAAATAATAACATATAGTGATAAAGGCTCATTTGGCCTATTTTAAAATAGTGTAGCCTCTCTAAGATTAAAGTGTTTTTTACCATGTCTATCCATCTAGCGAGAGTAGGGATCTGAGAAGATTTCCAGTTTATAGGTATTAAGCGTCTAGCAGCATTTATCAATATCTGGTATAAGCTTTTCCTGATCTTGCATGGGATATTAGGATGTGCATTAAACAAAATCCTCTCAGGGGAAATATCTAGCTTGAGACCTATAATTTAACAAATTCGTTCGTGTATTTGGGTCCAGAAGGGGCATTTTACGTATGTGTGTTGTGACACCTGGGATCGGTAATGCCTGCATTACGTACAAGGCTTTTGGTAACAGTGTCAATTTAGTTGCTGCTATTCTCCCTAATCAGGAGATGTTCTTTAGGAGCCCTGAGGACATCAGATATGTGAATTCATCTAGTAAACATCCATAATTTAATTTGCGCAAATCTTCTGCTTTAGAGGTCAAATATATCCCTAAATATTTTAAGGCCTGGCTTTGAATTTTATATGGGTATACTTACCTGATCTTGGTCAGATCAAAATGTGATAAATGTATCGAGTATAACTCTGATTTATTGGCATTTATCAAAAAATTTGAAACTGCACCGAAGGTTTTTAGTTCATATTGGACATCTGGGAGGGATTGTAATGGGGCCGTCAGCATCATAAGAATATCGTCGCCAAACATTGCCAACTTGTATCTTGGGGTTATTGCGGAGTTTAAATGCTAGTGGTTCTAGCGACAACACAAAGAGAACAGGAGATAATGGACATCCCTGTCTCGTCCCATTTCAAATTTCGAAATGTTCAGATAGTGTCCCATTAATTCTAAGTTGAGCAGATGGATTGGAGTATAGCGCAAAAAATGTTTGTATAAATTCTATAGGGAATTTTTTAAGAGTGGTCTGTAAAAAGGTCTAATCCAATCTGTCAAATGGTTTTTCAGCATCGCTTGAGAGGTATATTGAGGAGGTGTTTGACATTTTAATATATTCCATTAAATTTAGTACCTTACTGATATTATCTTTAGCCTTTCTCTGAGGGACGAGGCCATTTTGGTCATGGTGGATTAGTTTTGGTAAAAATGTATTTATCCTGTTTGATAAAAATTTTGCATATAACTTGAGGTCGACATTCAATAAAGAGATGGGTCTATAATTTGCAGGGGTCTCTGTTTTTTTGCCTGGCTTGGGGAGTACTGTGATGTGTGCTTGCATCATGGTATCTGGGAAGACATTAGAGTCTGATATGTAGTTGAAAAAATTAAGTAGGTGTGGCACGAGTTGGGCCTTAAATGTTTTATATTAGCGGTTAGGGGCCTTTTCTGGCTTCAGCTCTTTTATTGCTCCTAGTATCTCTTCTCTCGAGATTGGAGCTTCTAAGAGAGAGATTTAATTCTCGGCTAGTGTGGGAAGTGATATGGTATTGAGATATTTCTCACAAGCTACCTCATGAAAGGTGGGCGATCTGTTGGGAAATAAGTTATACAACTTATGATAAAAAGTTTGAAAGAATTTTCCAATAGATTTTGTATCTTCTATTGGAGTGCCTTGTGTTGTGATAAGAGAATGTATATATGAATTTGTTTTTTGCTTTTTTAAGGTCCTAGCCAGGAGTTTTCCTGTTTTATTCCCTTCACAATAATATTTTTGTTTTATGTATAACTGGTATCTCTGGGTTTCTATTTGCAGGTGTTTCCTTAAATTATGTCTCTTTTCATTTAGGGTGGCAGCTAATGTTTGGTCATCTGGGTTGTGTTTTAATAAAAAGTCTACTTCATTGACTTCTTGGGCTAGTTTAGTATACTCTATTAGGTACTGTTTACATTTATGAGCTTTAATTTTGATAAATTCACCTCGAATATAGGCCTTGTGTGCTTCCCAGGTCATTGTGGGATTGATGTCCGGTGTGTTATTGAGGGAGAAATAGGTGTTCAGTTGTTCAGTCACTGTTTCCAGTGCCTTTGGGTCGGATAACAATGAGTCATCTAACCCCCAAGTGAAGGGTTTAATCGGGATGGAGGGCTATGATATTACACATTCCACTGAAGAGTGATCTGACCATACTGTATGTTTGATTTTAATACATTTAACTAATGACAAGGCTATGTGGTCTACTAATATATAGTCAATCCTGGAGTAGCTCTTTTGTGGATTTGAAAAAAAAAGTATAGTCTCTCAGTTGTGGATGAGTGTATCTCCAAGTGTCATGAAGAGCCATGGACTTAATGTCCTTCAATATGGAGTGGAGTATTTTTTGGTGAGTCTGAGTGCTAGGATTGGAGCTATCTAATTCAGGGACTAAGGAATATTTAAATCACCTACTTCTATCAGGGGGCCTTTATATAAGATGATGATTTTAGTGGTGATGTGTGAGACAAACCGATCTTGGCCTGTATTAGGGGCATACAAATTGACAATTGTCACCGGTCTACCAAACAGCAGACCTGTGATGCCCAGATATCTGCCTTCTCTATCTTTTTCTATCTGTTGGAGTTTAAATGAGATAGATTTGTGTATTAATATGCTGACGCCGTTCATTTTTTTGTGAACATTCGTTCTGGGAAAGTGTTGGGGATAATGGTTAGAAAAATATCTAGGTATTTTGTTGGCTTTAAAATGTGTTTCTTGCAACATTATTATTTTTCCGCCCCTTTCGCGGAGATCCTGTATGGCTAAAGCTCTCTTATTAGGGCAGTTAAACCCCCTTACATTTTGTGTGATAAGTTTTAAGTTTTGTGCGTTAAGATTTGTCATTTCATGTCTTTAAATCTATCCTGGGCATTAGACTAGGACTTGATGATAGAAAGGATATGTTATCGTGTCTTCCTAAGGGGGATTCTAACATTCACGAGAGCGTAATAAGATTACAGTGTACATAATAGAGAAAAAAACAAAAATACACAACATTAAATTTAACAGTTATTGCACAACTGGTGCAACTAAAGAAACAGAGAACGAAAATTCTCTTAAAGGGGGTTGCTAACCCCCGGCGGGCATTATCTATAATACAAGATAGTTTGTCGCCTATTGAGATATGTTAGTAAGCCTAAAAAATGTCGCTCCTCTTAAAAATCAGGAAATCTGCAATTAAGCTATATTCTGTCTAAAGTTTTTAACTGGCTTTAATCAATCAACTGCCGAATAACATGGATATATATTACAACATAAAGCAAAACATGTTCGGTGAGTAGGACGTCATCAACAGGTGGACTCAGCCGTCCCATTAACGTGCACGGTCTATGCCTACCCCAACCCACCCCCATCCTAAAATTTCAGGGTGTGCCAGGATTCATGGGTGGTGAAGCCACGGCAAATATTATTAAATACAGGATAATCCACCCCAAGGAGCGTCCTAAAACTATCATCCTCCTGTGGTGCTTGAGTTTTCAACAACCAGGGATTCTTTAAAAACAAGAATTGGTATTGTATGTAAAACAAGGTTATCTGTCATCTATTGAGATATGTTAATGAGCTTATAACATTTTGTTCCTCTTTTTATTGTATAATTTTTATTGCATAGATTTTTATTGCTTAAATTTATTCCATGCACCTATATTATGCATTTTAGTTTATACATTTTATTTTCCATTTTGACCAAGTTATGGTGGTATATTGTGTAATTTATAAGAACAATATATTAGAGACAATACTTGTTTGATGTACAACCCTAGCTTTCTAATACTTTAAGTATTTGTTTAGCACTGTTTATTTTCCCCTTTTCTACATATACTTTTTGGGTTAGTAGTGAGACTGATCATTTAAATAGCACACAGGGTTGAAGTTTAGTGCTTCTTGTTTTCTACAATAGTGAATACCCCATATACAACAGGGAATCGCAGAGTCCTTATTACCTACCTCTGCTTAATTTCCCTTAGGACCGAGCTACTGTCTTGAAAGCTAGTAACTCTTACTATACAGTTGAATTATATTGGAGTGCACTTATTAAGTTACACAGTAAATGTTTATATATGTTGAACATTTTTGTTGATTGTCAAGTTTGATATTGTTGTGCTCTCCCACGCATGTAAACATCCCATTCCCCTTATGTTTGAATAGCAGGATGACATGTTTTTCCTACCAAATAATACACACAACATTTATTTTTTATTTTTTTTGCAATAGTAATATATAAGGATATGGGTGGTTAATAGGAGTCCTCCTCAATCCCAGTGTTTGAAGTGATTCAAGTGGTTTCTTGCCTCAAAAACAAAATAAGAAAAATATGGTGCAATACAATTTGGTTAAAAAGAGATAATATCGCAGACAGGGCCCAGACAACACGAGACGCCTCTTGAACATCTTTGCTGAGGCCGCGGATATGGGTATCCCCCTTCTTGCCCTGTCAATGGACGCAGAAAAAGCGTTCGACAGGGTGAGCTGTTTTCAGCTATAGCAGCATTTGGCCTCCCTAAACCCTTCATCACAGCAGTAGGATCCTTGTATTCTTGCCCCACGGCAAGGGTGAGAGGCCTGGACTTCTGTTCAGGCAGTGTGCGGATCGCAAACGGTACGAGTCAGGGTTGTCCCCTGTCCCCCCTGCTGTTTGCCCTCACCATCGAGCCACTGGCTGCAGCAATAAGGCTCTCAAACTAAATCAGGGGTCTAGTCCTTCATGACACCCCCCAGAAATTAGCCCTCTATGCAGATGATCTGACTCTCTTCATCACAGAGCCGGAAGAGTCCCTTCCCGCACTATTTGACCTTCTAGACAGGTTTGGCAGTATCTCTTACTACAAACTGAACCTCAGTAAAACAGAAGCCTACCCCTTAAACCTATCTGAACCCGTACTAAACTCTTTCATGAGGAGGTATAAACTCCAATGGTCCCTATCAGGCCTCAAACACCTTGGGGTGTTTCTCTCCCACAACTTTGCCCTGGTTTTTACTAAGAACTTCCATACCTTTCTCACCCAACTCCAAAAAGACCTGTGTTCCAGAAGGTATGACGAAATCTCCTGGTTCGGGAGAATCGCTGCGGTTAAGATGATGCAGCTTCCCAAGCTGACATACTTCTTCAGATGCCTGTCGATAAAGGTCCCACTTTCATTACTTAATAAATTCCAAGCGGTGATTAACCGGTATGTATGGAATGGGAAGAAGCCTCGTATTGCAGCATCTCTACTATAAGTGTGAGACTTTATTATGAAGCTGCCCTTCTTTCCCATATATCAGAATGGAATACTAAAGAGGCCGTTCCCTGCTGGCTAGAGCTGGAACAAGCTTCCCTACTGGCCCACTTAACTTTAATGGACCTTATCTGGATGCCATCTCACTGCGCTTCAGACTTCCCGATCCACAACAAAATCATCCTGCACTGTAGGAATTCCTGGCTATGTCTCCGTCATCACGCCTTGGTCTCCCCGCATCCCTCACCCTGTCACTCAATGTCAGGTCTTCTGCTTGGCCTCCCACTCGCGGGCCTAGCGGTGCACCGAGCTCTCTCCACTCTCCAATTAACGGACCTCTTCTCAGGGGGAAACCCAGTATCCCCAGATGTCCTGACCAACACCCATACCATCCAGCCCAGATTCAGATTTGATCTGCTAAGGCTTATGTCTATTCTGAAGTCGTGGGGATTCATGGAAGCCCCCCCAAGACTGCAGACACCTTGGGAGTCCCGGATATCGGCAGGCTCCCAACACATCTTCCCCTTATCCTCCCACTATCAAATCCTTCTCGATGCCTCCAAACTTACTAAAACCAGACAGATGACAGCTTGGAAGAGGGACTAGAGAGCAGAACTGTCTGTTGAATACTGGACCAAAAAAATCCAGTACACCAAATCGTCAATTCATTGTATGACGCTCTATGAATTGTTCTATAAATTACTGACCAAGTGGCATTATGTGCCCACAAAGTTACACCAAATGTTTCCAGGCAGCTCCCCCCTCTGCTAGAGAGGCTGCCAGCATGTGGGCGACTCCCTACACATCTGGTGGGCCTGCCCCGTCATTGCCCCTTTGTGGAGCAAACTGGAGGTGCTGTGCAGCCGCTTAGGACTGATTACATCTCTACCTCTGGAAACAGCTATAGCACATGCCATCCTCCGACCCCTCCCTGCGCCTGACTGCGCTCTTCTGATAGTGATAACAATGGCGATGAAACTACTAATTGCCCGAAATTAGAAGAAACCGATTCCCCCCAACTGGCAGGCCTTGATCCAACTTATTGCCTACTTTTGGTCTATGGAGAGCTATGTATATAGCTCCCGTCAACAAATAGACCTATATGCTTCGATCTGGGAGCCCTGGGACTCACTGGGGGTAGGCACGATCCTCTCCATGTAAAAAGAAGATTGCCGATACCAACAGCTGACCATACCAGTTGGGAGGGGACAGCATTACTCCCCCCTCCCTTTGACTGGCAGGTCATTTAAGGATGTTTTCTCCCTCCCCCCCTTTTTTCTTCTTCTTCTTTTCCCCTCTCCTCTGCCTCCCTCCCCCTCCCCTTCAGCCCAGTCTCCCCATTGGATTTCCCTATTGGAAGAAGGTCAAATAGACCTCTACTTACCCCTGAGCATGCAAGTGCTTTTTGTTAAGCACACTACACTAACTTAGTTTCTGAACTACAACTCCATAATAATATTTACTTCCCTAACAGTGGTTAAATATATGTAAAATGTCGAAAAACTCTTCATTTTGAGGATTACAGCCGCATAAGTTGACTATACTTTGTATTGAATCTGGACCATTGCATGTACTGTATCTGAACCAGAAGGCAATTTTCCGCCATACTTTTGTTTCCAAAACGATTTTTGAAATAAAAATTATTCTTTAAAAAAAAAAAAAGAGATATTATCGTCACATTAGTAGTCCCACCAAGGGGTTACTCACACTTTCTGAAGCCCACCAGGTTCTAGGTACAGGCGCACACCTGGTTTTATACTGCCAGGTAACCAGTATATACCAATCGCAAACCGCTGCTTCAGGTAAAAAGTAATTTATTAAAATACATAAAATCGTTAAAAGCCACAAATATATACATCTAAATGTACAGTCACTCGGGTATCAAACCACTAGCAGAGCTTTAAGTGGGAGAGATAACTTATCCTTTGCTTGGGTGGAATAAAATAGCATGCCACACTGGCTTAGCTAGCTCCCCCTGGGTAAGTAGTAGTCTCTCAATACCTGTCCTGGCGACCTTGCTTGTAAACAGCGTATAGTGGCGTTTAGTTTAAAGTTCCTGATGTACGTTTCACCGTAAGCATACAGCTTTTTCAAAGGACTTTCAACCAACTTTCCAACTTTCCTTTGAAAAAGCCGTACGCTTACGGTGAAACGTACATCAGGAACTATGAACTGAACACCATTATATGCTGTTTACAAGCAAGGTTGCCAGGACAGGTATCGAGTATATTGCAGATTCATGTTCCGAACCACCCTCTCTATTAAATAAAGTCGTAAAAATATATAGAGTCAAACGCTGCTCTAAGCCACCCTATCGGCTAGATTTAGAGTTCGGCGGTAGATGGGCTGTTAACGCCACGCGTGTTTTATGTCTAACGCACGTCATTGTTTGACTCCGGTATTTAGAGTTAATATAAGACCATCTAACGATGCTCCTAACGCGTGTATGTCACACGCGTAATCCTGCCCGCGTTAGACAGTCTCCCATAGAGATCAATGGGAAAGGCAAAAAATAGCTTTTTTCACCTAACACTCGATCTCGCGAGAATACGCACAGCTCGGTCATATGACGCATACCACATCATGCACAACAATAACACGCCGCAAATGTCACAACATCAATCAATCAACAAAGCACACAAGCATTACACATTCACAAGCGGGGGAAGTTTTAATACTATTTATACGGGGAATACGCATATACTTTAAGATGCGGAAAATCGCACAATAACAACAAGGATTAAAAAATATATACATACACTAAAAAAAAAATCGCATTCAATATCATTATATATTATGAAAAACATACATATACAACACTTCACGAAGAACACACCATCGCAAATTCACATTTAAAAAGAATACTATTGGACAATGTTAGAGAAAACGACCACTATGACATCATCGCATTCTACACATTCCACAAATACCAACTCAAAATGAGCATGCGCAAATTAACAC
This sequence comes from Bombina bombina, assembly GCF_027579735.1. NCBI lineage: Eukaryota > Metazoa > Chordata > Amphibia > Anura > Bombinatoridae > Bombina > Bombina bombina. The sequence continues at coordinate 477,103,428 of NC_069504.1, read as the reverse complement.
ACCTAATACACATTGCAATAATATTAATTGCTAATAAAGCACACCTGAACACTAATTACAATGGAAATTGGGACATCATTAAACATTTACACAGGGTATATAAGCACCACACAAGCAGGGCTTCTTTGACTGTGTTGCTGGTGGGTCTTTGGAGATTTAAGAATAGAGATTTTGCGAATTTTTGAGAGTGAGTTAGTGTTAGTGTGAGAGAGTCAGTTGGTAGTGTTAGCGTGAGAGAGTCAGTTGGTAGTGTTAGCGTGAGATAGTCAGTTGGTAGTGTTAGCGTGAGATAGTCAGTTGGTAGTGTTAGCGTGAGAGAGTGAGTGAGTTAGTGGGAGTTAGCGGGAGTGGGAGAGAGTCTGTTAGTGGGAGCGTGAGTGAGTTAGTGGGAGTTATTAGTGATAGTTGTTAGTGTGAGCGTCAGTTAGTGGTAGTTAGTGAGCGTTAGTGGGAGTGTTTGTTATTGAGAATTAGAAGTAGTGTTAGTTAGCGAGCGAGTGATTTATCTGTACACTTAACACATTTACACGCAAACACATTCAATACATACATACACTTATCAATAACACTACATACACTCCATACCCCCTACCCCCTCATACTACACTCCATACCCCATTCCTTGTAGTCCCATTCCCTTTCATCCCATTTACTCTTATCCCATACCCCATACCCATCCCATACCCATCCCCTAGTTACATTTAGTTTACATATCCTCCTTTTAGTCTTATTCTTTTCGTTTATTTAAATACTCCTTACCCTCTTTTTTTTTTTACATCCCTCACACTTTAAGCACCTTTTTTGTCTTTTTAGTTCTTTATTTTGACCCCCTTTCATTTCATCACACTCACTTTTTTTTGATTATTTGGGGTTTAGTTTAGGGAGGAGATGGAGGCCAGGCAGGGGACAGGTAGAGGGGGGAGTAGAGGGAGGGGGAGAGGAACAGGGCAGGAAGGGGGGCAGGAAGGGGGGCAGGAAGCGGGGGTGGAAGCGGTGGGTGGACCCAGCCACTTGGTTCAAGATGACCAAGTGGCTGGGCCCAGTGGCGGTCAGAGTAGGGCTTCACAGTCCGGGAAACAGAGGGCATCGTCACAGGGGAAGGCCAAGGCGACTAGGGAGGCGAGGTTTATGATGGAGGAGAAGGAGGCCCTCGTAGAGGCCTATATGGCCAGGTATAGGATGCTGCAGCACCAGAAGACTACCCCGACTGACAGGAGGAGGCTCTGGAACGAGATTCGGAATGCAGTCAATGCAGTGGGTGGCCGGAACCGGGATATGGATTCCATCAAACATCGGTACCGGGACTGTAAACTTGAACTTAAAAAAAAGTTAAGCCTGGAGGCCCGACATGCCGCAGGGACCGGTGGCGGCCCTGCCCTTGAAATGGAGTACTGCAGATGGGAGGAAATGTTGCGGCCCAGCATCTCCGAGGTGGAAGTAGTCGGTATCGGAGGAATCGATACCGGGAACCTGCCACTCTCATCTGACGGTAAGCTCATTGAACAATAATTTCACATACGAATGTATTTCAATGGACACTATACGCAAACATTTACTTTCATGATTGAGGTAGCGAATACAATTTGACAAAACATTCAAATGTACTTATATTACATAATTTGATTCATTCTTGAGATATATTTTAATGAAGAAATAGCCATGCACACGGTGAAACAATCACAGGAGGCAGCTATATTCAGCTAACAATCAGAATCTTATAAACATATTTAGATATGCTTTTCAGCAAAGAATATCCAGAGAATGAAGCTAATTAGATAACAAAAGTACATTCGAAAGTTGATACTAAATGTATGCTTATAAATCATGAAAGATAAAACATTGGGTTTCATGTGTTAAGGATCAGATTAATGCTATTACGCTGTTTACACGCATTCTATTACTTAGCGGTTACATCAGTATCTAGGCTATAGGTTAGGTGTGCATTTAAACAGACTGAAAACAAACGCAAAAACATTCACATTGACCAGATATCACAAACACTGTTTAGAAAAAGCGGAAATAGAATTGATTGTTTGTTAGATTTCAAAGTGGATTAATGATTCTGCATTTGTAATTGTATCGTAAGCTAAGTCATTTAAACCTTGATTTGCAAATATGCTAATATATATATATTTTTTGTTTTCTTTATTTATATACAGAGTCTGGGGACGAGGCAGCACAGCCTCCTGCATCTCCCCGGGATGAGAGTGGTGGTGAGGAATTCCCACTTCGGAGGGAAGAGGCCCCCCGTGACGAACAGCGCACGGGAGATGATCAAGAGGCCCCGGAAGCACAGGAGGATCCCGCTGAACCCGCGGAACCCAAGGTCCCTCAAAGACCCGCACTCCGCCGTGCACGGGCACCCCGCCGTGCACGGGTTCAACAGGCACAACAAGAAGAAATAGCGGAGGTGCGGGTTCTACTGGAGTACATAGACCAGATGCGTACCTCCCGGATAGAAAACATAGAAGGACGACGCAGAATACTTGATGGGCAGAATCAAATAATTCAAGGCCAAAATGAAATAATCAGTATACTGAATACAATACAAGAAGGACAAACAAGAATGTTCAATCTTCATCAGGAAATGTTCACATTTTTCCGGGAGGCGCATGCTGGTCTACCTCCTGTTGCTGGGCCTCTTGTTGCTGGGCCTCTTGCTGCTGGGCCATCTCCTCCTGCCGGCCCATCTCATCCTCCTCCTCAGCCATCTACTCCTCCTCCTCCTCAGCCATCTACTCCTCCTCCTCCTCAGCCATCTTCTCCTCCTCATCCATCTTCTCCTCCTCCTCAGCCATCTACTCCTCACCTTGGTCGTCCCAGTACTCTTCCTTCCACTCCTCCCACAACAGCTCCAAGGAGGACTCTTCGGAGTCGGCAGTTGCCTCTCCCAGAGCCTCAGCCCCGTGGGAAGAGGGGAAGGAAGAGGAAGTAAGTATTTTTTTCCATCTTAAATTTTTTTTTTTGGGTAATGGATAGGTATGTGATGATGTGGTTTTCATACACTTGTGGACCACACTCTGTATATAATCGACTTCTATGGGACCGGGTCCATGGAGGAAGATTCTTTGCAGAGTGTGGGTTATAAGTGTGTGAAAACCACATCATCACATACCTATCCTTGTTCATGATATTGATTGGTTTCTGTGATGTGATGTCCAAACTGTTTCCCGAATCGCTAACTAAATTACCATAACAATTATCCATGATGGCATATTACTGTTTGAATGCCAATAACACAGCTTAAAGGGACAGTCAGAAAATTATTGATTACAAAGAAAACACTGTATTACGCATTATAAAGTTTGAAACAACAAAACATGGAGAAATACATGTGTGACTTATGTGCTTACCCTTGTATCTATGACTATGAAAAATGACCACTTATTTGTTGTTCTGACATAACAACATTTTAGATATCAATGATCAATACATGGTCAATAATATGCTGTATGAGCACAAGGTTTTACATATACAAATGCTATCCAAATGCCCTCTAGTGCTCAAATTGTATAATGATTACAAGCACTCTTCAAGATTTAAGAAATGAGCACACCAACCTCATAGGTTTAGATAGCAAATTTAAATAAACCCAGACAAATGTTCAATTGTTGAGAAACATTTGATATCCTTGTTATTACAGAATTGACTTTTCAAATAATGTTAAAAAATTTTTTTTCGAAACTGTCCCTTTAACAACATTACATATGCTAACACATATTTTAAGCTTGTTGCTATATCTACATGTACTTTGTCAAAAAAATTTTTTGAAAATCACATTTATATTGACGTGTTAAATAAAGTCTATTTTCTTTAAGAGACATTATTGTGTTAATATTTTATTGTAACTATTTTTATTTTAACAATGAATATGGTTTAAAGTCCTTTTAGGAGTGGGGGGGTGAAATATGCTAACAAAAATATATTTGAAGATTAAACTATGTGGATCTCATACATGATACAAAAAAACAACATTTGCATTCAAGGGACAGTATCCTATATTTTTTACATAACTGTATGTAATAGACACTACTACAAACAACAAGATTAACATATACTGATAGCAATATTAAAAAGCTTCAAACACTTGCAAATAAAATAGGGTTAGCTATATTTTAAATATAGATGAACCACCATTACAACCGTAAAACACAATACCCCATCATTAACATATGAAAAGAACCTTTACACAAACTGGACAAAGCTGGAGATGGTACTCACATGAAACTCATTGGCTTTGCGAGGAGTAAGAAAATTACTTACATTTTCTTACAACACAAGACAAAATAAACCTATTGGTTAAACAATGGACTATCTAACTAGAGACAAAATCAAATATTTTTATTTATAATGTGAGTGTCTAATGAACCTTTCATAAAATATACAACGAAATTACATTTAGAAGAAGTCGGCATCATATATTTAGCATATGATAAATGCATATTGATTACTTTATTCAAACACAATAGCGCATATTTATTAATTAGATATGTTCAACATTAAACACAACATTAATTTTTAAGAAAAAGGAACATTGTTGACAAACATATTAAACATGGACTGTAGAGATTTGCACTTGCCTAGAAATATCCTATGCATGAAAACATTTTGCTTTCGTTCGTTGATTCAACCAGACATCCAGCAAAAGAGAATGTGTTGGTCTTTATCAGCTACGGGTCAACAATGTAACATGATGCAAATAATACATATTCGCAAGCTTTTTAAAATTGCATGCAGTCACAAACGTTTTTAACGTGCACAAATATTGCGGGACTACGCAATCCAATCACACGTTTTTTTAACTTTACATGTGCCGTCTTAACATGGCGCTTCCTTGATCACGTAAGAACGCCATCCAATGAAAGGCACATTATTGATCACGTAAGAACGCCCAAAAAAAAAAGGCGCATCCTTGATCGCGTCAAAACGCAATCCAATAAAAGGCATATTCCTGATCACGTAAGAACGTCAGTCAATACAAGGAATCATTGGACAGCCTGGCAGGTGACGTCTTAAGCAACATGGCGCATCCGAGATCGCTGAAAAACCGCAGACAATACAAGGACTCAGTGACATCTTGGCATATCATTAAGAAACGTATTTATATTTTAGGAACTAGTATGTGTGTAGATTGCTATCTAGGAATGTCACCAAATCATGAATCATCTTTTCGGACTTGACTGTCCCTTGAACTATAGCTATGGTGTATATCTTTAACATTTAAAAGATACACATGAGAAATACATATGCCATTGATGTTTTAAGATATGTTTGGATTGTTGTTGAATAACAATAGTTATACATGTATTGATTAAACGTGTCATTTATTCAAGTTTAATTATGGTCAGCCTACCTATAGCCATATATGGGAGGAGATGTATTTTGTTAACATATTAGTTAACTAATATTCATCATCTACATTATTTGTATTACACACAGAGATTGATTTGGTTACACTTTGACAATAATATAGATTTGAAAATGAAATACAGGTGCTGTCAACATTACAATAAGATTGTTTATTAATAAAATTATATGTCCTTGTTCTTGTAAAAAGGACAAAAACGCTTTACAAATGGAAATACATTCATTTACAATAGTGATCAACATCACTTAAAGGGACATTATTTTGTTTTTAAAAAGAGCATACACATAGTCAATACTATTTAAATAAAATGAACACTTTACAGGGATTATATCATTGTATCAATACTCAGATCATTTGGTAAAGGTGCATCAATTCATGCAGAGTTTATAAATACACACATGGATATGAACATTTAAATATACATATATACACAAATACAAAAATATATATACATATATAAAGAAATTACTCTGCTAATCATAATCAGGCAATGATAGAGCTAAGAGAAAATAATATAAACACAAATAATAAGATTACATTGGAGATGTTAATCTTAAAGTCATTTACTATTGTCTTACATATATGATTTCATTATAACAAATAGATTTGTTAGGTCCCTTTAAGGATAAACAACATAAACTAGAGCTTGCAAAAAATAACAGGAAGAATGAGGACAAAGATTTGTGAAATAAAATGTATTTTATTAGTATGTAAGAAAACATACACAACGTTTATAAATAATCTTGTAAAAATAAGGAATATATGAGCCATATGACAAGGTAACACAGTGCATCACAGTCCATGAAGAGAGTTGCCAAGGGCCAGCATAGCCTCATTGGAGACACATGACAAGGTAACACAGTGCATCACAGTCCATGAAGAGAGTTGCCAAGGGCCAGCATAGCCCCATTGGAGACACATGGCAAGGTAACACAGTGCATCACAGTCCATGAAGAGAGTTGCCAAGGGCCAGCATAGCCCCATTGGAGACACATGACAAGGTAACACAGTGCATCACAGTCCATGAAGAGAGTTGCCAAGGGCCAGCATAGCCTCATTGGAGACACATGACAAGGTAACACAGTGCATCACAGTCCATGAAGAGAGTTGCCAAGGGCCAGCATAGCCTCATTGGAGACACATGGCAAGGTAACACAGTGCATCACAGTCCATGAAGAGAGTTGCCAAGGGCCAGCATAGCCTCATTGGAGACACATGACAAGGTAACACAGTGCATCACAGTCCATGAAGAGAGTTGCCAAGGGCCAGCATAGCCTCATTGGAGACACATGACAAGGTAACACAGTGCATCACAGTCCATGAAGAGAGTTGCCAAGGGCCAGCATAGCCCCATTGGAGACACATGACAAGGTAACACAGTGCATCACAGTCCATGAAGAGAGTTGCCAAGGGCCAGCATAGCCTCATTGGAGACACATGGCAAGGTAACACAGTGCATCACAGTCCATGAAGAGAGTTGCCAAGGGCCAGCATAGCCTCATTGGAGACACATGACAAGGTAACACAGTGCATCACAGTCCATGAAGAGAGTTGCCAAGGGCCAGCATAGCCTCATTGGAGACACATGGCAACGTAACACAGTGCATCACAGTCCATGAAGAGAGTTGCCAAGGGCCAGCATAGCCTCATTGGAGACACATGACAAGGTAAAAGAGTGCAACAGGCACAACAAAAAACTGATAAAAAGGCCAAATGGCAACAATATAAATACAAATTCAACATGTGGACGGAGGATTATTATCTGCCACCATGGAGCATATCCAGATCCTCCACTTACTGGTCATCCTCTTCATTGTCCTGTGCATGTCCAGCTCCAGATTCAGGCCTTGAACGTAATTGCATAATTTCACGCAGAGTCAAGTCCTGAACCCGGAGCTGGGCCTGCATGGTGTCGTTCATCCCTCTCAGGACAGCTGCGTTCCTCAACACGGCCTGCTCTACTCTTGCTATCCCTTCTAGCATGAGCCATGCTGAGTCACAGCCTAAAATAAAATAAAAATTAATATTAAGGATAATTACACAACAGAATAAAAGATTTTAATACATACATTGTCATCATAAAGACAAATAATTATTTACATCAATTATTTTTCATATATTCTTTACACATGAATTAGGTTATTCAGACAGACAGAAATCATTAAAGGCTCATGTTACTCAAACATGTTGAACCCTTTAATTGGTTTTAGATGATCCACTTATACAGCTTGAGTGTATCAAATCTTGTTAAAGGATTTACATTGTACTTACATCAGCAATTTAAAAATTCAATTTAGACTGTGGTAGGCACACCTATCCTTAAACATTTTGGCATTGAGGACAAGCTGTGTAAACATAGCAACCAGAAGAAATTACATTCCCACTGGGTTAGACAAGAGATAATGTATCCACATTTGGACATAAAATTTTGGATCCAAGTAGTGGTGTTTGGTATATGTAGTGATATCCAATTAAAGGGACACTGAACCTAAATATTTAATGGACTGATTCAGATAGAGCATGACATGACAAATCTTTAGAAATTACACATATTCATTATATGTTTTAATTGTCAAGCTATATTTTGAATGCAAGAATGTTGGTTTTTATGGAAGCCAATATTTGTTGATGAACCTTGTTTGTGCATGCTGGTTGATGGATACATTCATCCAACAATAAAGAAATGATGGCCACATTTATTTTATTGTTTAAACTAATTATAGGAATAAGTTGTTTTCAATAAATATATCAAGAGAATGACGAATAATTCATAAGAGTATTCTATTATACATTGGCTTAACATTGCATGCTGGATTTGAATCACAATTTAACCAATTTAACTTCACTGTACCTTTAAGTATCTTATAAAGTGTATTTAGAATGATACTTAAAGCTGTGCCTGGGAAGGACAATCTGACACCCAGGACAATGAAGGTTTAAACAGGGGGGAGGGATGGGATTGGCTTGGGGAGGGATGGGATTGGCTCGGGGAGGGATGGGAATGGCTTGGGGAGTGGTGAGCTGCTGCTCCAGGGTAGGCCGTACAGCTGGGGAGTGGGGAGTTTGGGTCTGGGCAGCTGTACGGGCCAGAATACGGGGAGAGCGGCGAAGGGGGGTGTATGTGCGTTTTTTTGGAGGGACAGGATATGAAATATGGGAAGGGCTGGCAGTGGTCGGGGCATGGTCATGGGTTTGGTGATGGGAAGGGCTCTGGGTGTGTGCAGAGGTGTGGCCATGGTCAGGGGTGTGTGCACGGGGAGGGGTCTGTGACTGGGCAGGGGCGGAATCCAGATGACCAGAAGTGGTGGATCCATCTGAAAATGTAAAAGAAATATATTAACATCTCATACATCCTGACATCAAATCAACGCATTTAAAATTGATTATGTTTTCAATATACCTCGAAGTGTGTTTGAATCTGTAAACTATTCTGAAATGAGGATATGGTATCTATATAGGCACTCAGATGAATCTCAATGACTGTCTGTACAATGTGAAACTTATTATTGTGTTTTGGCATGGAATATGCATGTGACATAATGATGGCATGAATTATATATTCTTAAAAAAATATATACAAGCAGATTTTCATGCTGCCTGATATAGAAAGGGGGCAGTAGTGTATTTGAACAGACAAATAATATTCCTTTTTAAAGGGAAAAAGCTGTAGACTTTGAATGTCTTCAATAAAATGATTTCCAAAAAAGAAACATGTTGGAAACATGATAGATATATTTCACATACCATCAGACTCCAAGGCAGCCTCTTCCTCCTCCATCCCACATGTGACATCAATCTCTGTAAAACATAACATGTTGTGTACACCTTAAGATCAGATATTATAACATATGTTACTGTTGCTCAAATACGCACATCAATGTTGCATTAAAGATATACACACACAAAGTTATGATTTACATCATTTTGATGGAGCATACAAATGACAATAGATTTGTTATTGTCAATAAATCAGAATATTAATGTATTGTTTGTCTTAATGTTAAATTCATAAAAGCATAGTACATAGAACATTTAAGATTTCTCATGTGTGTATCACTTGATGACTGTTGTTAAAAAAAAAAAAAAATGAAAAAAACATATGTTAGACATCTTATGAATAACAAATGTGTAGAATAATAAAGTAGAAATTATTAATCGCTCAATATAAAAAATAAATATATAATCAGAAGATAAATTCTATGATTTTTTATAATGTTATGCTTCATCGGAATCATGATCATAATATTGATTAGCAATACACCTTCAATTACATATAAATGAGTCAATGGACTTACCAGGAGTCCGCAAAGGCGGCTCTATGTCACTGCTGGATTCCTGTGGGCTTCCCACACCAACTCTCTCTATGAATGATATATATATATATTATTAAACACATTTTGGATATCACTAAATCACATCTGTCTAGAATTTTAACATTAATCAACTTTAAAATGTGAAGAATAGAGCAGTCATTACACCAGAAAATGCTTGATTGAATCAAGGGGATTCTGTAAACATATCTGTATTCAACATATGTTTAATGTCAGACTACATTAGACATCAAATTCATCTCAGATGCTGCTATTGCATATCTAAATATACCCAATGATCAATGTTCTTAACCCTTTAAGGACACAGCTTTCACTTAGCTCAATTGTTTTATGACGGAATAATTCCGTCATATGTCCTTAAGAAGTTACAAGAATACACACAAACCACATATTGAGGAGCATCTGTTGACAAATCTAAACAAACATGTGTCACATCGACCCATTTTTTCAATGTACAGTAATCTTGTTTAGGACACAACACATATTTATCACAATACATAAAAAACTTTATTATTACAAATATGTAATCATGGTGCTGTTAGAGTATGCAGATATATATAAAGTAACTCCAAAAGATAATTAGATTTATATATCAATAGTTTTTAATAAAAATAATGTAATGATGAATGAATCTATTTTGTCTTAAAGGGACACTGACATGATTAATTTAAATAATTGATTTCTATGTTCAAACTGTAAAAAATGATTTAACATTGACTCCTATTATAATTCGAATGTTGTTCGATATTAATCTTAAAGGCAGATAAGGAATATTGGATTCAATAAATATTGTTTGTTGAAGGTATCCACCAATCATCAATATAAACCCAGGTTGGTCAACAAATATTTAGATGCACATAAACGTACTTTCTTTATTTTAAAATACATTTAGCAATAGAATATGTCACATATGATGATAGTATTATATTTTATGTTTATTAATATTGCATACTGTATGTGAAAGACAATATTAATAATTGTAGTTCAGTATCCCTTTAATCTAAAATTAAATAGATTCCACAATGTTGTTGTTTGTTAATGAATTATCTACTCCATATGTTGATGTAATGAATGGTATTGAGCATGCAATTAAAATCAAATATGTTATTTAAGTATATCCGAATAATTATATAATTTTCATCTATTAAATAGACATTACATATAAATATTGAACAATGTGTATTTAGTATGTAATGTTCATTCCATGTTTCTAAGACAAATGTCAATTAAAATGAGACATACCATACTGTGACAAGCCCTGGCTTGAGGATCCAGCAGCCACATCCATATCTGTAATATATTAAATGAGGATTGCATATCATTAATACTAATCATGCCATGTTTAAAATATTTACATTAATAACAAATCAATAGAAAAATATTAATCCTTTGGTAGTCCCATGAGTTAATAGTTTCCGCAATTAAATGAATGATAAATATATCCTGGACTCTTATTTTCAATCAGTTGTGTTGTTTACTGTATCTTTAAGAATATATGCTTGTTATTACATAATCATCAATTGATGGCCATATGTTATAATTTATTAGTATTATTCGTTTTTTATTAGATATAATATTTAAAATAAGAATACTGTATTCTTCACTAATCTAAGATTTTCCATTTAATTTTTAACAACATGTATAAAGCAATGCCACTTTCCGCAAACCCATGTTAACGTGGATGAGAAATGCCATTTTCGCGATCATTGCGCAATGATTCCAAGCGGAATTACGCATCCGTCATTTGAACAACATGTATAAAGCAATGCCACTTTCCGCAAACCCATGTTAACGTGGATGCGAAATTACATTTCCGCTCTGTGACGCATATTCTGTAGAGCGCAAGAAACATCATTCCAATTTCATGTATCACTAATGTAAAATCAGATATCTAAACATCATATGTAGTGTATGTTGTGAGATCTGTATAGGTTTAGTATCTGACTAAATACACATTTTGGATTTTTAACATTATAAATATTATATGAAGTTGGATAATTACCTGGTTCAGATTCTCTATCGGGTCCTCCCAGGCCACCGGACGGAGAAGCATCTGCCCTGTCCCCCGCGTCAGGACTTTCAGATCCCGCAGCTGGGAGGGAAGAAGAGGAGGCCGAGGATGGCGAGGATCTAAATCTTTTGGGGACCCGGAGATTGAGGAGCTCGCATAAAGTCACCTCATAAGGGAGTAGGTACAGTTTCCGCGGGGCCTTTCTTTGGCCCCCTCTTTTACGGGCTTGTACCCAGTCCCTTATGAGGTTGACTTTTTTCGATAAACGCAACCTCATATCTCCGAATCTCCTCATGATCTGATCCTGGGTCCTCTGGACGTCACACACCAATCTAACCGCATTGGTGATAGACTCCCAGAGGGCCTTCTTAACAGGCGCATCTGTCGAGCTCCTCTTGTTCCCAAACAGCTGGGGATAAAAGTCCTTGACGGCGTGGACCAGTGCAGCGCTCTCCTCCTTGGTGAACCTGGGAACTGACATGCCTGCTGGGTTGTCTTCTCAAATATATATATATATATAAAAATATATCTAGTACGCCTGCAGGCATTAGAGAACTGACAAAGATGGCAACGTGTAATGGACTTTTATATGGTGAAGTAAACATGAGATGCACCATGGGACAATTTATCTGTACATCTGATTGGATAAAAGTTTGAAATATTGTTATAATGTCTGTGAGACCATCCTGACTCAAGTTGTGTTTGTGTGATGAACTCTGATTGGCCGTTCCTTAATGTTTCATATCTTAGTAACTTCCTTACACATACCTCATGGTGGTGCTGTAACTTCATTTTTCATGTAGACTTATTTGTAACTCATGGGCCTGTCATGCGGATATGTGTGACGCATATTTAATATCCGTGATCCGTGAAATATTAATGATTAAATACTCTTTAAAATCTAATCCTGTCACATTATTAATGTTGTAGACATTTCTCGGTTTAATAACGGTCTGTTTCTTTAATACAAATACACATTTAATATTGTATGTCTTTATTGTTCTTTAAATAAATTTATTGTGAAGTATTGACATTGCTCTATTAAATGTATTTATAATGCACATTGATTGTGTGCTATTGCGTGACATTACACTAATGTTTAAATATGCTAATCTGGTGTTTGAAGATGCGTTTCCCACGCAATATTTATTAATGTTAAAATTCCGGGAAGAATGTCAGTAACTTTGATAATCTGTTTATAAATGTTAAACTACAGCTTTGTTATTCGCAAATAAACCTCGAGCTTGTATTTCTCTGAAGTGCTCATATATGTTATTGTGCAATGGCGTCTTTAGTTTTAAAGAGACATTACAAACAAACAATTGCATCAAATGATCTGTAGAGATAGAAGATTGTTTAGACTTTAAAATGTAAATCATTTTATCTTAGTATTTATATATCCTCAACATAAGAAATTTAAATGCACATGGTTGAGCCAATCACATAAGGCATCTCTGTGCATCCACCAATCTTCATCTACTGAGCCTATCTCGATATGCTTTTCAAGCAAAGTATGTCAAGATAGGAAGAGAAGTAAATACACTATTTCAAGCTCTTAAAGGGACACTGTCCAAACAAATTTACCATTGGTGATTGAGCATGAAATGTTAATCAACTTTATTATTTAATACGATTATCAAATGTTAAGTTATCTTGTTATGTTTCTTTGAAAATCAATAATGATATTTTATATTACGGACAATTGTTTAATAAAAACCTGGGTTGTCCTTGACGATTGTTGCATCAATTATTCCAAACAATCAAGTTCTGTCCAGAGTACTGAAGCAAATAAATTAGCTATTTACTGCCTTATTTCTAAAGTAATGATAGCAACATCACAATGAGCATTCATAATATGAGACAAGTTTTAAAGTTGATTAAAATAGAATACTCATTAAGAATGTATAAATCATTGTTTTTTTAAATGGCTACCTTTAAGTATATTTTGAGTTCATGTCCCTTTAAATAAACATTTCACAATAATGCTTAATATATCATAAACCTAGGCACCTTCCTTTTGCTAAATGAGTCTAACATATGAGTAAAGCAAATTTAGATTAACTTCTAGATTGTTTTACACACTGACTGAAATATATTTATTAAATGAGGTCTTTTTTAGCCTTCAGCGTAGAGGGACATTAAGCTATATGTTATGTATGCATTTTGTATCATAATCTTATATTTGACCAACTTAATATGTTTTGTTATTCAATCATTATATTGTAATTATATATATTCGTGGATTAAATACATCTCTACATAGGCTATTTTGATGCTGATTGTTGTTTGCATATAGATGCCTTATATCATTGACTAAGATATGTGCATTTATTTTTATTTTAACAAGTATATTTAAAGACTGAATGTAATTCTATAGTACATTCTAAATATGTTTAAATTCTTGTATGATATTTGTAACAATGTATACAAAATATACATTTTGAATGACCCCTTTAAGGACCCAAACATATTGTATTTTGATTTAACATTGACAAAATAAACTAAAGGGGAAATTACATTCTATATAGATATTTGATGTCTAACCCAAGAGGTAAGATTGTAATAAATACATAATATTACTAAGTATAGTTAAATGACTCCACTAGAAAATTACATAGATTAACCTGGCATCCAATAACTAATTATTAAAAATTATAAAGTTAAATGACCTACCATTTATAAATGTAATAATTGTAAAATATTTTCTAATAATGTTTTGAGATACCTAAGGAAGATACATGATCTTATACAATTCTTTTTACATTCAACAACACTGTCACTTTCATGTAATTGAACCACTTCACCTTATTAAATGTTAAAACAATCATAATATTAATACATATCCTAAATATTTTTAATATATACTTTTTCAATATAAAAGCATTGAAGAATATGACTCCCCAATTAATGTTAAAAGATATCTTTTAATATTCTCTGAAGAATTTTATTTTCTACTATTAATGCATTATTTTCTCTTATGCATGTGCTTGTCAAATAGCCAACTACCAGTCATGGGAGTCCAAGTTTTATTTATTTACAGATTATATTGATATATATTAGAATCTGCTAAAAAAAAAAATATATTTAATAGAAAATAATTAAATATTCCATGAAGTCATCAGATGCCAATCTGAAATGACAAATAATAAAAATGGAACAAAGTTAATACACACGTTGTAAAATATTCATAAAATACATTTAAAATCATATGGTGTCTATGCTCTAACTTTGATCAACATTTTTTAAAGATAATCATTACATTCATTTTAAATTAATGAAATACATACACCATTATATTGTTGATTAAAAATAATATTTAAATTTCAAAAATTAAATTTATACATAATAATGTATATCACATGTAAACAATATATGTATGCTGAACATAAATGTAATATTTCATGTCCATTCAAATACCTCTATATCAACTATAATATGTATTCCTTTTTCTGATTGTGATCCCTAAATATCTAATTAAGAACTAAATATGACTAATGTATGTAAGCTACTAATATTCTACAGTCTTCACTAGCATGCATTGGTACACCAACCTGGACAATGCATGGTCTTTGAAAGTCAATTCAGGGGTAAACAGTTGATCTTCAATAGGTGTCTTATTCATCAGTTCATTAAATAGAGGACTGGGAAATACCATCTAAAAAAGTAAAATCATCTAAGTGTCTGATTGTGATCCCTAAATATCTAATTAAGAACTAAATATGACTAATGTATGTAAGCTACTAATATTCTACAGTCTTCACTAGCATGCATTGGTACACCAACCTGGACAATGCATGGTCTTTGAATGTCAATTCAGGGGTAAACAGTTGATCTTCAATAGGTGTCTTATTCATCAGTTCATTAAATAGAGGACTGGGAAATACCATCTAAAAAGGAAAATCATCTAAGTGTCTGATTGTGATCCCTAAATATCTAATTAAGAACTAAATATGACTAATGTATGTAAGCTACTAATATTCTACAGTCTTCACTAGCATGCATTGGTACACCAACCTGGACAATGCATGGTCTTTGAATGTCAATTCAGGGGTAAACAGTTGATCTTCAATAGGTGTCTTATTCATCAGTTCATTAAATAGAGGACTGGGAAATACCATCTACAAAATAGAAAATCATCTAAGTGTCTCCAATAGGATGTCTCCACAGCCTTATTCTATCAAATAGTTTGCACTTACCATGTGAACATGTCTTTGTATGGTTTTCAAGGTCAGCAGAATTTAAATATGCCAGACATGATCCCATTGGTATACTTCAATTTCAATCTTGGCTTTTTCCCCACTGTCAGTCTTGGAAATCTTCACTGTCAGGCTTCAAATTGTTCCCTTTCAGTCTTTATATTAAGTCATCTCCCTAATGTAAGAAATTATATATAAAGATTTCATACAAGTGTGTGAATCAGTTCTGTACCCCTCTCCCACCCCCCATTTCATAATAAATATCTATCACTAGCTTACTAAGCCTGTGTATGAACCTGTGTTATTTTCTATCAAGTGTGAAGATGAGTCATATTGAGCAGAACAAACCTCTGTGTGACATTGAACCATAGTCATTCTAGAGTATCCCTTTCTGATTATGTACATAAGTAATGTGTAAACAAAGTTATATTTTTAAAAATGTATGCCATATTATGTATTTGTGTACAAATCATGCCAGCAACAGTCCATACATTTCTACTTACCATCTGATGTCCTCTATAAAAACCAGGTGGCAAAGACTCGCTATAGGACCCAATGCCCAGAGCATCACCTATATTATGATAAATAAATATTATTATAACATTTGATCAATACTAACATGTTTGCACAATTCTCTACTTGTCATTTCCCTAGAGTTCACATCTATTGAAAATACTCCAGTGTAACTTCTATTATTTACCGTCTAAAGTGGCGGTTGATGACGTCTGCTCTGACATCAAGTCCCTCGTCCTGGAATTCCCCCTCTAGAACAGGATCATCCTCCTCATCTCTGAGGAGGTCTCTGTCCACCGGGACGGCCTGCAGCATCCCAGCCCGCTGTGCAATATTATGCAGGACGCTACAGGCTACAACGATCTTAGCCACCTTCTTTGGGTTGTACTGGAGTGCTCCTCCAGAACGGTCCAGGCACCTGAATCTCATCTTCAGGAGCCCGAACATCCTTTCAACCACCGCCCTGGTTCTCTTATGAGCCCTATTGTAGCGCTCCTCAGACACATCAGTTGGGCTACGCAAGGGGGTAATGAGCCAAGGCCGGCTCATGTACCCAGAATCACCTATAAATTTAGAACAGAACATAATTCAAACAGAATACTTAAACTAGTATATTGTTGTATAAATATATTTTTTAAAAACCATAATCCATATTAAAAGTTGTCAGAAACATAAAAAAATAAAATAAATTTATATATAAATCTGTATCTAGCCATTTCATCTAAGACATGCTACATATGCGTATTTCTCCTAAACCAAACCTTGTGTAAAATGCTAACTACATGTTTACATTGCATTCTCTATCTGAACACTTAAGGTAAGACATGCTACATATCTGCATTTCAATAAAACTAGACATTAGCAGAAAAAGACAATGACAGGGTTAAATTGCATGAGATAATATCTTGCCATTTCATCTAAGACATGCTACATATGCGTATTTCTCCTAAACCAAACCTTGTGTAAAATGCTAACTACATGTTTACATTGCATTCTCTATATGAACACTTAAGGTAAGACATGCTACATATCTGCATTTCAATAAAACTAGACATTAGCAGAAAAAGACAATGACAGGGTTAAATTGCATGAGATAATATCTTGCCATTTCATCTAAGACATGCTACATATGCGTATTTCTCCTAAACCAAACCTTGTGTAAAATGCTAACTACATGTTTACATTGCATTCTCTATCTGAACACTTAAGGTAAGACATGCTACATATCTGCATTTCAATAAAACTAGACATTAGCAGAAAAAGACAATGACAGGGTTAAATTGCATGAGATAATATCTTGCCATTTCATCTAAGACATGCTACATATGCGTATTTCTCCTAAACCAAACCTTGTGTAAAATGCTAACTACATGTTTATATTGCATTCTCTATCTGAACACTTAAGGTAAGACATGCTACATATCTGCATTTCAATAAAACTAGACATTAGCAGAAAAAGACAATGACAGGGTTAAATTGCATGAGATAATATCTTGCCATTTCATCTAAGACATGCTACATATGCGTATTTCTCCTAAACCAAACCTTGTGTAAAATGCTAACTACATGTTTACATTGCATTCTCTATATGAACACTTAAGGTAAGACATGCTACATATCTGCATTTCAATAAAAATAGACATTAGCGTCGGTAAATAACAAATGGTTAAATTTAATCCTATAGCTGAACATGACGCTAACAGTTAAAAAATACAGGGGCAATTGTCAAAATAATTAACCATGTTGTGCACAAATACTCACCAACGAGATAACCAGGGGGCATTTGTCTTTCCTCAAACTGTCTCCACAGGGACGACAGAGAGAGGATGCGGGCATCATGACAAGCACCTCCAAAATTCGCATACACATGCATAATCCTCATCCGTGCGTCACAAACATACTGCACGTTGAGGCTATGAAAATGTTTGCGATTTCTGAAGGGCAAGTCATCAATTGGAGCACGCAGCGCAATGTGGGTACAATCAATGGCTCCCAAGACATTGGGCAATTGAGCAATATCAAAGAATTCCCGCTTCAGGCGCCTCCAATCACCATCATTCTGTGGGAATCCTATGTATTGCTTACTGATACGTACCATGGCGTCCAGAAAGTTATCAAACACCACAGAGAATGTACCTTGAGCCAGGCCATGCATGTACAGTTCTCCTGATTGAAAACTCCCGGAGGCCAGGACGTATAGACAGCTTAGCATCTTACTCATGGGGGGAACAGCAGTCCTTATTTGTATACGTGGCTCCAAATGAGGTTTAAGAAGATCGTAAAGGCCAATGAGCTGTTCGCGATCGAGCCGATACTTATCAAAAACCTCAAAGTCACTCATGTTTTCCAAGGTGGGTCTCACCCTGTAGACACGAGGACCTCGAACCAGATGACCCCTTCGTCTCGGTCTGAGCCGCCGAGGCTGCCTGATTCGACCAACAGCTAGTTCGCCAATAGCACCACCAGCAGCGTCTACCATGTCATCGTCATCCATCTTTCAAAACAGCGTAACAAGGTAAGCACTTGATCTGATGTGGATCACAAGTGATGCATTGGCCATGTTGTTTGGGGGATTTATAGTACAATTAGTCCAATGGTAGTGAGTTTGTAATGATTGCTGATTGTATTCACCTGTTTGTATGTGAGCGGCGCGAATGCTTTCACAGTGGGCGTTTATTTGTTGTTTGCTGAAATGTTAGTTTCAAACAATGATTCTCAATGTGAAAGTGTCAAATATCACACATACAGTGCATGTTTGTAATGTTTGATCATATGCGTAATCAATATTTCCTAAACGCGATCTTATAGTAACAAGCACACGTCCAGGCTAACATGAATGAAAGTGCATAGTTGTGTATAATGTGCATCGAATGTGATCGATCAATGTTGCTGCAATATTGTTTGTAAACGATAAAGTAACAGCTGCCATCTGTAGTATTGTATATATAAGTGATTGCCGAGCTGTCAATATTGTACGCGTCCCTTTAAAATCGCAATAATAATTCCGAACTTCCCGTCTGCCATCTGTAGTATTGTATATATAAGTGATTGCCGAGCAGTCAATATTGTATGCGTCCCTTTAAAATCGCAATAATAATTCCGAACTTCCCGTCTGCCATCTGTAGTATTGTATATATAAGTGATTGCCGAGATGTCAATATTGTATGCGTCCCATTAAAATCGCAATAATAATTCCGAACTTCCCGTCTGCCATCTGTAGTATTGTATATATAAGTGATTGCCGAGCTGTCAATATTGTACGCGTCCCTTTCAAATCGCAATAATAATTCCGAACTTCCCGTCTGCCATCTGTAGTATTGTATATATAAGTGATTGCCGAGCTGTCAATATTGTATGCGTCCCTTTCAAATCGCACTAATACTGAATAACTTCCCGTCTGCCATCTGTAGTATTGTATATATAAGTGATTGCCGAGCTGTCAATATTGTATGCGTCCCTTTCAAATCGCACTAATACTGAATAACTTCCGGCTGTCATCTGTAGTATTGTATATATAAGTGATTTTCGATCTGACGATATTGTATGCGTCCCATAAAAATTGCACGAATACTGAATAACTTCCGGCTGTCATCTGTAGTATTATATATATAATTGATGTGCGATCTGACAATATTTCTTAATTGTCCCATTGAAATCTCCATAATAATGCTGTTCAAAAGTGTGTTTTACGTATATGTTGTATTGTAGTATTGAGTGTTAAAGTTCCTAAAGGGGCGGTACAGTGGTGAATCTGTGATGTGTATGGTTGAATCTTCTAATGACGTCATGATATTATTAACCTGCCTATGTAGTTGTGAAATCCTCATTGTGTTGTTGTATTGTGCTACATTGTTATTGTGTGCTGAATAAAATCTAAATGTGTGCTTTGTGGTTGCGTGATGGGTGATGCGTGTTATGTACATGTACGTATATATTGTGATTGTGTCCCACATATGCTGACTTCTATATAGCGGTCTGGCATTGTTGTTCCTTCCCATAAAGTGACATCTGTAATCTGGTGTAATGATGTTCTTGTTGTACGTAATTCCTAATGGTTTCTGGTGATGGAATCATGATGTTAAAAGTACAGTAAAATCCATATGTTGTGTTTTGTGATTCCTCGAGAGAATGTAATGTGTTTTTCCCCCATCATTTGAATGCACATGTATGATTGAATGTTAAAAGTAATGTATGTGCATCCATGAGTGATCATGTGTTAAGCCTATGTAGATATGCAGTTGCTGCAAGCATATGAGTTGAATAACAGAAATGCAATAATAAAGGTAAATGAGAGATGTTTCCCATTGTGTAGTGTTTGTGAATCCAGAAATGTGTATTGAATTTTATTTTAATTGTAAATGTAATTTTATTGAAATAATAATGTGTTACTAGTGATGGGGATTTGTAGTTGATGTAATCTAAAAGTGTTAAAAATATTTATGGTGTGGTGAATATTTAATATTAAAAAACATAAGTCCACCATAGGGAAATAGTCATTTCTTGATCTATTTATCATAGCTGGGTCTAACGCATGAAATCATGTATTTTCTAGCGCTGGTATTTGGAGTTTTTCAGTCTACGCTATTTGCGTGCGTTAGGGAAATGAGGGTTTCGCGTGCACGAGCACGTCTTCCCAATAGAAGTCAATGGAGGCTCCAAAGATTTCTATTTTTTTTTTCTAAGACTGGTTTTCCTCGTAAAGTGAGTGACGTCATGAGCTTGTGTGAAAAAGTAACTAAATCGTGTTCTTTTTGTAATAAATAAATATTTTGTGTATGTAATGTGGTGTATATTGTTTGTATGCATCGATGAGTGTATGTTTGTGATAATGTTATTCGTTAGATGTAGGTATATGAGGGTCTTTTCCCGTATGTCCATGTAAGTCAATGGGAAAATGGATTTGTGTGGATTTTTTTCAAACACCCGAGATCTCGCAACTTTAATCCTTTGTATTTTAAAGAAAAAATAAAAAATACGAAAAATAAAGATAGTGTTGTGTTTGTATGAGTGTAAGTGTACTTTGTGTAATATTTGTTTTGTGATTCGTGGATGTTTTTTTGTGCGGTATATGTTTACTACTGGGTCTGAGGTGGCGGTAGAAAGTTGAGCGTTAGGTGTATTTTGAGTCGCGGTAAATAAACTCTAAATACCGGAGTGCGTAAAAAACCCGCGTTAGGAGCCTCTAACGCTGGTTTTGACGGCTACCGCCGAACTCTAAATCTAGGCCTATGAGAATAATGTACCTTCATACATAACATAAAGAACAAAGGCGCAAATACTATATAACTCTGAACAGTGTCATTGAAGCAGGTCCAGCCTGCACTATAAGCAAGATTAATATAAAGAGGGATATGCATTGCAACCGAAAAGAGGCTATTGCACCAAAATGAGATTCACACAGTATATTGAGCTTAAAGGTGGAAAATAAAAAAACAGTTCTCCGGCACAAGAATAAGCAGTGTAAGAAATGGTTATTATAGGCTTAAAGTCTTACGCATGGACAGGCATCAGTTCGTGTATGGGTAGCAGAACGTCACATCTTAAAATGCTAACTGGCTTAAAAGTTATCATAGTCCCGGATCCAGGAACAATAAGATGTACCGTTGCATTTCATCTGGGATCCCCTGCAATGGCTGACAAATTGCGTTAAGGTAAGTACCAGCAGTCAAATTGCCTTCTAGGTGCCAAGAGAAAGCAAGCCCCCTGGGTCCCAAGAAGAGAGAAGACTTAGATGTGGCCCCATCAGAGCCTGCAGAGGCCAAACTGGACAATACCGGGACTCATATGGCTCAATCATGGCTGTAGAGGGGTAAGTAGCATGCAACACCTGTTTTAGACAGCTGCGGTCTGGATACTGCGTTGGGAACCCTTGCAAGTTGCACCACATTTTCTCCTGGCTCTGTGGTCCCTCTTCTCGGCTCACTGTCAATGCTATGGGGTAAACTTGAAGCAAAGTAGTGGAGCTTTTGACATCAATCGCTACGCTCCTCACCATTTCTGAATCATGTCGCACTGGTATCTCTAAATCCCTAGGCTCTCCAATTCCTGCTGACAAGCTAAAGGTAGAGTGTTGACGCTGGGGCCCCAGAGCACCACCATCCCCACCTTCCATCTTGAAAGTCTCAATTTGGGTGAGTTTTTGGAGAGAGCCAGTGCTGCTGTTCCCACATGCTGTGTGGAGCTTGTCCTCTAAGGTGGCATGATGAGTAACAAGTAGATTGCGCAGATCCTCCCAGAAGTTTAAAAGGATCTCTATAGAGGGTGTTTGACAGCGTCCACTAGATATGTATGAAGTAAACTCTGTTTGTCTAGGTATAAATTGTGTCTTGTTGACAAGAGTGTTTGCAGTGTCTTGCAGAGTAGCACTGCTTCCTAATGACATAGGCAAACTAGTGCCCTACCGGGGGGAGAGTAAGATGGTAGGCCGCAGCCTCTGAATCGTTCCGGTGAGCAAAATATTACCTCTAGTCCAGAGATAAGATAATAGTATGAAAGAGCTGGCTTAGTCGCATAACCTCAGTCTAAGAGATAAATGCGAGGAGGTGGTGAAACAAAGGATTTCATATGAATTTGGGCTATGAGTTGTAGGAGCTGAAAGTTTTGTGACCAGTCATGGCCGCTGCCCGGAAGTTCCCCCATGCAAATATTCTTTAATTATTACATTTTAGGAGGGACATAATTGAATGTAATATTTCATGTGCCTTTCAAATCTCTTTAATCTCAAATGCATAAATGTCACCTATGAAATAATAATTTAGGATGAAATGTTCCCCTTTATCTGTATGATCTGTCACAAACTGTGTCATCTATTGCACAAAGTAGGGGGAATGTTTATGAAATAAATTGTAATAAAATAGGACATTGTGAAAACTAATTTTGAGACACATTCAATTTATTGTTAAATAATTAAACCATTATTCCTCCTATGTTTCTTCTCAATAGCATGCATTGTGCATACTAACCTGATGTATGATATTTAAAAGTAGATTTTAGTCCAAATATCACTTTATCTGCATTATATGTCACATTCATCACTTTCCGAATAGAGGATTGTGTCTGAAATACCATCTAAAATAAATGAATAAGAGGAAACATAATTGTTTCACATAGGATGTATCTTTCCTTCCCCAGTCTTGTTCCAGAAATTGTGTACACTTACTATGTGAGGGTGTCTTTAGATGTTGTTGAAGTCACCACAGACATGATCACATTGATATTCTTCACTTTCACTGTCTTTAGATGAAGTAAATCTCCCTAATAGAAAATAAAATGTGTAAATAAATATATAATTGTGGTACATAGTTCTGCATCCCTCCCCCCTAACACTAACTATTTCCTAAAGGTTTCTTAGCAATAGCTTAATAAGCGTATGTGGCCTCTTTTGTGTTATGTTATTATAACAATCAAGTGTGAAGCTGAGTCACATACGCGCATACTCAACCTCTGATGTATGAATTTGACAATTCAATGTGCTTCTGAGTATCCCTTTATCTGCTATATGTCACATTCATCCTTTTCAGACTATCTAAAATCTAATAATGTCTAAAATGAATAATAAATGAAAACTAATTGTGTGCCATATGATTGATCAGTGCCCCAACTCCCCCTCCTCAGTCTTGGTCCATACATTGTGTATACTTACCATCTGATGTTGTCTTTAACATTCAGGTGGCGAAGCCAATGCCAGAGACATATGATGTATAATTTACCTATGATAATAAAAATTAGTTTAAAATTTGATATAGTAATTTCTTGAACAATCCTAACATGTTCACATGATTATACTTTCATTGAACTAAAACTGTGATCTTCGCAATGGTCATATATAACTTATAGTATTTACCTTCTGAAATGGTTGTTAATGATGTTGTCTCTGAAATTGAGCCTCTCATTCTGGTATAGGCCCTCTACATCTTCCTCCTCTCTTTGGAGGACTGGGGGCACCTGGATGTCCTGCAGCATGCCTGTTGAGCTATATTATGAAGGACGCTGCAGGCTATAATGATCTTCGCCACCTTCCTTGGGCTGTATTGGAGGGCTTCTCCACAATGATCAAGACATCTAAATCTTATTTTAAGGACCACAAACATGCATTCCACTACAGCCCTGGTTCACCTGTGCTCTTATAATTTAAGAAAAAATTATAAACATAAAGAAATGTCAATATTATAAATGTATGCTAAAGAATTAGATAAAAAAAAACATTTAAAGAAACAAAAATAGAATTAAATTATACAATGCATTTGTGTATAAGAAAAGCGCATAAAATCCATGAAATTAAAATCAACGTTAAACATTTACATAACATAGATAAAATGTATAAATGTAATAAACGTTAATTGCTCTGCTAGTGACATTGCTGATTTTACAGAGTCTTTCAAATTGCTAAACTGTTGTCTACTTCAGTTATGTTTAAAGCGCTACACCGTCCCTTTAAAAGCATTGTGAAAGCTATCACCTGCTAAATATCTATTTTGAGCTAAACCTATACATTTGCTGAAAGAGACAAGAAAATGGTTAAACATAATTCTATATCTGCACATTTCAGCTATCACCTGCTACATATCTGTTTTGAGCTAAACCTATACATTTGCTGAAAGAGACAAGTAAATAGTTAAACGTCATTCTATATCTGCAAATTTTAGCTATCACCTTCTACATATCTCTTTTGATCTAAACCTATACATTTGCTGAAAGAGACAAGTAAATGGTTAAGCATCATTATATTTCTGCACATTTTAGCTATCACTTGCTACATATCTGTTTTGAGCTAAACTTATACATTTGCTGAAAGAGACAAGTAAATGGTTAAACATCATTCGATATCTGCACATTTTAGCTATCACCTACTACATATCTGTTTTGAGCTAAACCTATACAATTACTAAAAGAGACAATGAAATGGTTAAACAACATTCTGTATCTTCACATTTTGCACATTACACAATCACAACTGTTTGAGAACATTACAGTGGCAATTGTCTAAATTCTTAACCAATGTAGGCGTGCGGTGCACAAGTACTCACCAACAAGCCACCGGTGGGGTAACTGTCTTTCCTCAAACTGTTGACAGACTGATGACTGCCTGAGGATATAGCAGTTGTGACTGGCGCCCCCAGAAATTCACAAACATGTTCATAATACGCATCCGTGCGTCGCAAATGAACTGCACGTTCAAAGAATTAAATTGTTTACGATTTTGGAAATGAACCTCCTGTACTGTTGGAGCCCGCAGAGCAACAAAGTACAGTCTATTACTCCCAAAACATTAGGCATTATAGCTATATTATAGAATTCACTTTTGAGATGTCTCCAATCATACTCATTTTGAGGGAATCCTATAAAAAGCTGACAATTTCTTTTCATGGTGTTCAAAAATGTCAGGGTACCTGTGAATAGCATTAAATAAACTACATATGTATCAAATAATTTTTATATTTTAGGCCAGCTAATGTCTCCCTTGACATGAGTTGTGTGGGCTTTAGCCACAACAGACCAACCCCCCTTCTTCTTGGTTACACAGGAGGGAACAAAGGATTCAGACCTTTGTATAGATAAGACTGATGGGCCACTTCAAAGTAAATATTAGCATTATGGAGCCCTCAGATGTGTATGCCCATATATGGGTTTCCTGCCAAGATGAGTAATAAACTTACAGGCCCCTTGTAAGGAACAGTCGCTCAGTCTGAACTGATAATGGAATAAACAAACATACTCAGAGGAGATAGCCCTTATCATCTAAGTGTTAAGTACCCTATACTGAATTCAAACCCATGGATGTCAGACGTGACATCACTGTGAAATAGTGAAGAAAGTCTTTTAATACATTTTAACCCTGTGAGTGTAGAAAACATATAAGAATGCAAATCTTGATTTTAAAAGGGGAAAATAGAGCTTCATATAAAATGAATTGTGTAATTTTCAAATGTTTCATTGTTACTCAGACTGTCCAAGTAAATTGTATAAATGTGTATTTGTGGATCTAAGAAGAAATGCCTAACAGTAGCATATTAGATAAGTATTTGCTGAATTTAATACGAAGCTATATAATCAATCTAAAATGTTTAACTGTGTCAGAATAACAACATTGTTTCTTTCATTTAAAACCTATGAGAAACCAGTGTTGTCCAATGAAGTATATCTTATCTGTGTTTTCATGCACTCAAAATAACACTATCAACAAGATATCCTATGAATATTGGTCCATGCACTATCAACAAGATGTCCTATGAATATTGGTCCATGCACTCAAAAATGATGAGAAACATGAAATATACTGTATTCATATTAAGATACAATATAATGCCAGAATGTTGAATGCTATGATTCTGTGAAGACCAAGTAATTAACAATATAATTGCTTAATGATATGATGCTAGAAATATACTCATGTTTAGTCTCTATATATACATGCTAAATTATATTAGATGGAACATATATGTGACCAGACAGGTTTATTAATATCAAGAAATAGTGAATATACTAAATATACATTTGAATATATATATAAGAGTCTGTATGTACTGTTAGCAGTTTAGATGGTGAGACTGCATTTCTGGTTGTCTGCTGCCATCTAGTGGTTTATGCAAGAATTACAACCAAGGGGAATTGTAGTATCGGATAGCTATGTGTTCCCAGTTAGCCAATGGGAGATGTTCAGCTCCGGAGGGCCTATTAAACTCTTGTGGGAATGATTAAAGGAAAAAAGGAGGGGTTATATCTTTGATAAATGCCCACACACACTAGACAGGGACACAGACTCAAAAAAGCATAACTTTTGGGGAGAAAATTACACAGGCTTTGTGCCAAGTATATTCTCTGCCATTTTGGGACACTTTCTTGGACAAAGGAAGATAACAATTTTGAGGCCTGTATCCAGCAATAATGGACTAAATTCCTCTTAGATGACCCACAAGAAATTCTGTAAAATTGTAAAGTATACGCAATTGTTAAGTATATATATATATATATATATATATATATATATGTATGTATATATATATATATATATATATATATATATATATATATATATATATATATATGTATGTATATATATATATATATATATATATATATATATATATAATATCCAAAGAAGGTTAAGCACATCAAACAATTTTTCCAGCAGCCAGGGTGCACTTTAAAATATATAGAGAAAGTCCAGCAGAAAAGGCACTCACTGTTCACATAAAATTTAACTTTTAATAAATATGCAAAGATTTAAAAAGACATAACGTTTCAGTGTCTACATAACACCTTTGTCAAATGTCAGCAATACAAAATATCCTTAGTATCCCAAAAACTCACCTAACATATCCAACAAATACACCCCCTTATATACAAACAAACAAACAATTCAACAGACCTAATTGCGCTCCTGTGCCTGATTTACTGCCCACGTGATGACGTAATGACGTCATCATGCTGTGTGTGTCACATGCTGGAGCCTCAACCAATCGCGTCATTGTTGGTTGTCATAGCAACCTAAACACAAAAGACGTTAACATTTCAAGTATTGTGGGGCTAATTTAAAGTTGTCATCAATAGCTTCTCAAAGCAGATTTAGCACCCGCTTCAGCCCATAAACGTGTGGCACTCAGAAAAATATTGTGAAGCTAGCTAGTTCTGTTACGTACGTAACCATAGAAACCGGTGTGGCGTGTCACTAGTCCCATACACGGATTATGCTTACAAATGTGGACTTCACCTTAAGCACATTAGCACTGCTCTGAACCTACGCCGTGTATATGTGTCTATATGCCCTAATGCTGGCTAATCATACGGCGACTGGTTGTCATGGTAACACATGATAGTATACAAAAAGAGTACACAGACATGTAAGGCTGTTCAAACCAATATGGGATTGATATGTGGATAACAATCAATGTCAGTACTAGATCCCTGCACTAGTCAGTCATATTTGTGTATCGTGGCGCTCACATATTAGAGTGTGGTGTTGTATTGGCCAACTATAACATACTTAATAATTGCAGGACCCCCCTAAATCATACCTCTGTGCTAATATAAAGGCTAGCTCCTAGATCTCAACAACTACCATCACTAGTTATAGATAGGCGTCAGCATTTTAGTATAAAAAAAGTGGTGTAAATCCTGAGCATAAAATCATGACACAGCAGCGCAAAATAGTAAGAAAAACATTTTCATATTCTGTGATATGTGCAATTTATAAAAACTATGTGGCATGAATCAACAGCAGAGACATGGAGAATCAAACATAAATTATGCAAAAATTATCTATACATCCTTTATCTATATTCAATGATACATCTTTAACTGGTAGAACAGATTATGCTAGACCTCATCTGTGGAGGTGACCTTCTCCTCCATGGCTCTTGAAGTATGCATAGAAACCCGTGGGTACCTACTAGGATGAAAATCCATGTGAATAGTCTCGGGTGACAGTGCATACAACAGTAGCTGGTAGAATCCAGTGTGGCATTATTTAATGTAGAACGGTCCGAAGTCAAGGACAGTGTTCAATCCTTTCGGAACCAATGTATCAAGCATGTGAATCCATCTTGTTTCTACTTGTAACAGCCTAGTATCCCTGTCATCACCCCTCCTCAGTGGTAGCACGTGGTCAATTACCATCGATCTAAGACTGGATAGACTGTGGTTGTGTTCAGCAAAATGTCTGGCAACAGGTTGCACCGAATCTCCCTGTCTCAGTGCCTCACATATTGCGCAGCGGTGATTCGCCATTCGATCTCGGAAGCTCGTTATGGTTTTACCAATGTAGACTAGGGAGCACAGACAGATCAACATATAGATGACATATGTGCTAGTGCATGTTAATCTGTGTCGGATAGTGTATCGCTATATATATATATATATGGGTGAAAAGATTAGTATTAGGCACACAGGTTTAAAGAACAATGACCTGTTTAGTGTCAGTATTATTGCCAGAGGAAAATATTATGCAGATGTAATTCAGGTGTATGTTATATGTAACACCTGTATTACATGAGTTACAAAGTTAATGTAATTTAATTTTGTCTTATTCTTGCTCAGTATGAGTGGAACTAATTGAGTACAGCGACTAGATATTGGATTTTAAAAAAGAAATTTTTTTCACAATATGTATATGTCATGTACAAAGGACCTAATAAATACAAAGATGTGATTTTGAACCAAGTCTACAAATAAATTAGTCCCAAATATGTATAAAATTGTGCAGTATCAATTCTTTTTTTCCTGTTTCTTTTTTTTTTCCCTATTAATCTTGTGACATCCACATATTAGAGGTGAGTGCCCACTTACTAGATTAAACCTCAATCCTATGAGGTAAGTGAATGCGTCCCTTTAAGATAAAGTTGTCCCTCAGCAATCCAGAAAAACTGCTTCTCTGCCTCCTCAGTGTGGTAGAAAGTTAGTTTCTCACTTCTCCGTCGAGTCTTATGTACTCCTTCCAGTGTCACTTGGTGTCATGTACATAGATAGGGGAATATAAATGTGGAAAAAATAGTGCAACACTGTTTGTAGACTTAAAAAACATATATTTATTAAATATGTTAAACATGCTCACATTGTTAAACCTCAATCCAGTATGAGGTATCAGTTAGGCATATCAAGTTTAGTTGAAAACAACAGGTATAATTTTCCACAGCATATAAATTGTTTTTTGTCAGTCAAGTATGCAGGAAAACAAGCATAAAAGCAGTTTGTAGTGTACAGTTAAAATACAGTCTCTTTCTTTAAAATCTCTCCTTACGTGTTTCAAAAGTCTTTATAAGATAGGGTACCTTCTTCATCAGAGGTTAAATCGAGTGTGATTGCTGGAACTAATGACTAAGGCCTAGATTTGGAGTTTGGCGGTAGCCGTGAAAACCAGCGTTAGAGGCTCCTAACGCTGGTTTTAGGCTACCGCCGGTATTTGGAGTCAGTCAAAAAAGGGTCTAACGCTCACTTTTCAGCCGCAACTTTTCCATACCGCAGATCCCCTTACGTAAATTGCATATCCTATCTTTTCAATGGGATCTTTATAACTCCGGTATTTAGAGTCGTGGCTGAAGTGAGCGTTAGAATTCTAACGACAAAACTCCAGCCGCAGAAAAAAGTCAGTAGTTAAGAGCTTTCTGGGCTAACGCCGGTTCATAAAGCTCTTAACTACTGTGCTCTAAAGTACACTAACACCCATAAACTACCTATGTACCCCTAAACCGAGGCCCCCCCACATCGCCGACACTCAATTACATTTTTTTAACCCCTAATCTGCCGACCGCCACCTACGTTATCCTTATGTACCCCTAATCTGCTGCCCTAACATCGCCGACCCCTATATTATATTTATTAACCCCTAATCTGCCCCCCTCAATGTCGCCTCCACCTGCCTACAATAATTAACCCCTAATCTGCCGACCGCAAAGAGCCGCCACCTACATTATAGCTATGTACCCCTAATCTGCTGGCCCTAACACCGCCGACCCCTATATTATATTTATTAACCCCTAATCTGCCCTCCCTAACATCGCCGACACCTAACTTCAATTATTAACCCCTAATCTGCCGACCGAATCTCGCCGCTATTCTAATAAATGTATTAACCCCTAAAGCTAAGTCTAACCCTAACACTAACACCCCCCTAAGTTAAATATAATTTAAATCTAACTAACTAAATTAACTCTTATTAAATAAATTATTCCTATTTAAAACTAAATACTTACCTGTAAAATAAACCCTAATATAGCTACAATATAAATCATAATTATATTATAGCTATTTTAGGATTTATATTTATTTTACAGGTAACTTTGTATTTATTTTAACCAGGTACAATAACTATTAAATAGTTAAGAACTATTTAATAGCTAAAATAGTTAAAATAATTACAAAATTACCTGTAAAATAAATCCTAACCTAATTTACAATTAAACCTAACACTACACGATCAATAAATAAATTAAATAAAATACCTACAATTACCTACAATTAAACCTAACACTACACTATCAATAAATGAATTAAATACAATTCCTACAAATAAATACATGTAAATAAACTAACTAAAGTACAAAAAATAAAAAAGAACTAAGTTACAAAAAATAAAAAAATATTTACAAACATAAGAAAAATATTACAACAATTTTAAACTAATTACACCTACTCTAAGCCCCCTAATAAAATAACAAAGCCCCCCAAAATAAAAAATGCCCTACCCTATTCTAAATTACAAAAGTTCAAAGCTCTTTTACCTTACCAGCCCTGAACAGGGCCCTTTGCGGGGCATGCCCCAAAGAATTCAGCTCTTTTGCCTGTAAAAAAAAACATACAATACCCCCCCCAACATTACAACCCACCACCCACATACCCCTAATCTAACCCAAACCCCCCTTAAATAAACCTAACACTAAGCCCCTGAAGCTCTTCCTACCTTTTCTTCACCTCACCGGGTATCACACCGATCCATCCTGGCTCCGATATCTTCATCTAAGCCCAAGCGGGGGCTAGACATCCATCATCCGACGGCTGAAGAAGTCCAGAAGAGGCTCCAAAGTCTTCATCCTATCCGGGAAGAAGAGTAGATCCGGACCGGCAACCATCTTCTTCCAAGCGGCATCTTCTATCTTCATCCGATGAGGACCGGCTCCATCTTGAAGACCTCCACCGCGGACCCATCTTCTTCCGACGACGACTTCCCGACGAATGACGGTTCCTTTAAGGGACGTCATCCAAGATGGCGTCCCTCGAATTCCGATTGGCTCCGCTCCAGAAGAAAGAAGATTGAAGATGCGGCTTGATAGAAGACTTCATCCAGATGATGGACTTCCGACTTCAGTCTGAGGATGGATTTCTTCAGTCGCCGCTTGGATCCAGACTTCAGCCCGAGGATGGATGTCACTCTTCAGCCCCCCGCTTGGGCTTGGATCAACACTTCCGAGGCTTGGATCAAGACTTCCGAGGACGGATCGGTGAACCTGGCAGGGTGAAGATAAGGTAGGAAGATCTTCAGGGGCTTAGTGTTAGGTTTCTTTAAGGGGGGTTTGGGTTAGATTAGGGGTATGTGGGTGGTGGGTTGTAATGTTTGGGGGGGTATTGTATGTTTCTTTTTACAGGCAAAAGAGCTGAATTCTTTGGGGCATGCCCCACAAAGGGCCCTGTTCAGAGCTGGTAAGGTAAAAGAGCTTTGAACTTTTGTAATTTAGAATAGGGTAGGGCATTTTTTATTTTGGGGGGCTTTGTTATTTTATTAGGGGGCTTAGAGTAGGTGTAATTAGTTTAAAATTGTTGTAATATTTTTCTAATGTTTGTAAATATTTTTTTATTTTTTGTAACTTAGTTCTTTTTTATATTTTGTACTTTAGTTAGTTTATTTCATTGTATTTATTTGTAGATATTGTATTTAAATAATTTATTGATAGTGTAGTGTTAGGTTTAATTGTAGGTAATTGTTGGTATTTTATTTAATTAATTTATTGATAGTGTAGTGTTAGGTTTAATTGTAACTTAGGTTAGGATTTATTTTACAGGTAATTTTGTAATTATTTTAACTATTTTAGCTATTAAATAGTTCTTAACTATTTAATAGCTATTGTACCTGGTTAAAATAAATACAAAGTTACCTGTAAAATAAATATAAATCCTAAAATAGCTATAATATCATTATAATTTATATTGTAGCTATATTAGGATTTATTTTACAGGTAAGTATTTAGCTTTAAATAGGAATAATTTATTTAATAAGAGTTAATTAATTTCGTTAGATTTAAATTATATTTAACTTAGGGGGGTGTTAGTGTTAGGGTTAGACTTAGCTTTAGGGGTTAATACATTTATTAGAATAGCGGTGAGCTCCAGTCGGCAGATTAGGGGTTAATGTTTGAAGTTAGGTGTCGGCGATGTTAGGGAGGGCAGATTAGGGGTTAATACTATTTATTATAGGGTTATTGAGGCGGGAGTGAGGCGGATTAGGGGTTAATAACTTTATTATAATAGCGGTGCGGTCCGCTCGGCAGATTAGGGGTTAATAAATGTAGGTAGGTGGAGGCGACATTGTGGGGGCAGATTAGGGGTTAATAAATATAATATAGGGGTCGGCGGTGTTAGGGGCAGCAGATTAGGGGTACATAGGGATAATGTAAGTAGCGGCGGTTTACGGAGCGGCAGATTAGGGGTTAATAATAATATGCAGGGGTCAGCGATAGCGGGGGCGGCAGAATAGGGGTTAATAAGTGTAAGGTTAGGGGTGTTTAGACTCGGGGTACATGTTAGAGTGTTAGACGTAGGAAGTGTGTCCAACAGCACTAACATAATCTAACCGAGGGTTGTCTATATTTACAGAGCCAAGCAGCACTAGCCAAATAGCAAAGCAAACACGCAATGATAAACAAGGAAATCAAACACACAAGAGCGATCTGATACAATGTCGGTCATAAGGGACATATTGGCCATGGTGTTTGGGTGATTTATAGTGCAAAATGTCCAAATGTAGCATGTTCGTAATTATTGCTGATTGTATACACCTGATTGTATCTAAGCTGCAAGAATGCTTTCAAAGTGGGCATTTTATATTTGTCTGTTTGTTGAAATTATGTATTTCACCAATAAATCATAATGTGAAGGTGTTAAAGTCTAAAATATAACATATACAGTGTATCTTCCTAATGTTTGTTCATATGCGTAACAAATACTTATTAAACGCGATGATATATTAAAAAATGCAATTCCACGCTCAAATGATTCAAAGTGCATACTTTGTCTATAATGTGTGCATAGACATGGCATAGAATCGGATTGAGGAATGTTGCTGCAATATTGTTCTAAAACTATAAAGTAATGCCTGACATATACAGTATAAGTGATTAGTGATATTTCAATATTTCCCCATGTACCATTGAAATCACAATAATAATGAAAATCTTCCAAACCTCTCGTCTGCGTATATGTAAGATTGAGTGAGAGACTGATTAAAGGGGCAGTAAAGTCCTAATGATACAATCCCTATGGTTCAAGCTTAGAATGATGTAATCATGTTAGCTACATGCCTGTCTACTTTCCAAATCTTCGTTCTCTTGTTATACTTTGCAACATTATTGTGTGATCATTAAAAAGATAAATGTGTCTTTTGTTGTTGTGTGATGTGTGTTATTTACATATATGTATGTATTGTGATTATCTCTCACATATGTTCATTTATAGAAAGCAATATAGCATTGGTGTTCCTTCAAAAAACAAGATAAATAGAATATTTTATAATGATATATTTTTATTTGACGTAATTCCTAATGGTATATTATGTTTAAATCCTGATCTTAAATATGTGTTAATTATTGATAATTATTTCATATTTGTCATGATACAATAGATCATGATTTATACTTTATCTAATGTGATTTCAGAAATGATTTTGACCTTCTACTTATGTTCACACATGTAAAACACATAACTACAGTGCCAAAAAGTAAATTTCGTGATCTATTTGTCATTGCGGAACCTACACAAGAATTTATAAATTTGTGCAAACCGTAGGTCTACTGTATTATGAGTTAAAAGAGAGAAAATGATCGCGTGCGTTACGGATTGTAGCCGAAAGAGGCAGATCGCGTGCATGAGCACATAATCCCCATAGAAGTCAATGGAGGAGAGAAATAGAAAAAAAATAATTCCAACACTTCTGTCGTGCGCAAAGAGAGTGATGTCATGTCATGCTCTGAAATAGTACATTAAATAGTGATTATTTCATAATGCAAGAATGTTTTGTGTACGTAATCTGCTCTATATTGTTTGTATGTAGATAATTGTGTATGTATGTGATGATATTTGTACAGATCTATAGCTAAATGAGTATATCTTCATGTGTGTCTATGTCAGTCAATGTAAAATGCCTTTGCATTTTTTTTTCTAACACCCGAGCTCTCGTATCTTTGATCCGTTATAATTTTTGTGTGCAATATTTTAATAAAATGTTATTTATTGTACAGTGTTTATATAAGTATAAGTGTACTTTGTATTATATTTATGAAGTGATTAGTGAAGATTTTTGGTTGTGATATATCTATAACTACTGGTCTTGGATAGAGGAATGGATTTGTGCGTAAATGGAAATTTTGGTTGCGCTATGGAGGATTTTTCAAACTTGTAATGGCTGCGGTATGGAAATTGATGGGTTATGGCCATAACGCACCAAATTGAGCCATAACGTGAAACTTGTAATCTTGGGGTTTATTTTTTAATAAAATATTCTAGACTGTATTTTGGGGGCATTGTGGCACATTTATAAAATTAACCAGAGATCTGATCTCTGGTTGATTTTATAAGCACTAGTTGCTACTGTGAGCTTGCAACAGTAATAACCAGCCAATTGTAATGGTTGATTAATTTTATTTCCCCCCGATAATGGGCAAATTTGCCATTTGCGCACGCGTGATAATTTAGTGCTCCACTTGTAATATAGCCCTTAATATGAAAGACGTAAATTATGGTTGAACTAACATATAGCTCAAATCCCATCCTTAAGGGGTTAAGGTCAAATAATGGAGTTATTTGACCTTAAACCCTTTTAACCCCTTTTAAACTATGCTTCTATTGAAATATAGTTTTTTTATTGCAATAAATATTTTAAATGTGATTTAAAGCAATATTGTGTATAACAAGGGGTTGTGCTGGGAATGACTCAAAGGTATATATGTATGTGTGTGTATTTGCATGTGTGTAGATATATGTGTGCATGTATATATGTGTATAAATTATAATATGTTTAAATATAAGTTAAATACTTTTTAAATGTATTATACACGTGTTTTGTTATTTATATATGAATTCCTTAACACTTTACTTCTGGTCTCCAAGCACACTAAATTTTTCATTGCTATTACATCATGTTGTACTTGAGCACAACACATAACTTATCACTTGTAAGTTATGTGTCAGAGCTCTGAAGCTGCGATATCCCGTCGGGCATTAAATTCAATTGCGCTCAAATGAACACGTTTACTTTCAACTTGTAATATGCATGCTACTTCCGACACGTGTAAAGAGCCATGATAAACCCCTTTTCTATCCAATGGCATGGAGAGTCCACAAATCCATTCAATTACTAGTGGGAATTCAACTCCTGGCCACCAGGTGGAGGCAAATAACACGCCAGCATAGCTTCAATTATCCTCCCATTACTCACAATCCCCAGTCATTCTTTGCCTGTGTAACATTGTAGGTGATGTGCGAAGAAACTGTCTGAAGAAATCAAGTTGTTAATCCTTTAATGAGTACTTTTTCCCTGCAAGCAAGGATTGGGGTTATGCTGTGTCCATGTAATTCTCTTTAGTAAGAGTAATGGGGGCTTTTAGCAGTTGGTCTTTGCTTACCTTCCAACATTTTTGCAACCCCTATATAGAAAACCAGGGTTGGTTACTCATTTTTTTATTTATCTATAGGTCTATGTCAATGAGGATTCTGTCACACCTGTTTGCTGTACCTGCCCTACAGCTTTACCCAGGATGCAGCACTTAGGAGTTCCTTGTTGTTTTTTTTTAAAAAAAAGGATACTTAGAGAACAAGGTGGATCCTTATGGAACTGAATATGCCTTTTAAAGGTTGGGGATTTATTGGGCAGCATTTCAAGGCACTGTTCTGTCATGTGAAGGCTTTTTTTTATTTTGGCTTTGGGGATTTGTTTGCACAAGTTTTGCCTTTTATTTAGTTTGGGTAATATCTCTTTAAGAAAGTTGTTGGACCGCACCTTACTTTTGAATTTGCGATCATGTGACTACTCTCTTACTTCCTGAGTGCTGAACAGTTTGTTTCTAGCCGGCTGTTTGGAAGCCGGATTTTCAAGGAGACAGACCGGATTTTATTTAGCATTTTATCGTTTTTCCTGCCTGTCGCTTCTCTCTGATGTTTGCAGATTTCTAGGATATGCAGTTTGAACAGGATTTATTTGCTGGTGTGGATTGGATTCCTGGTTACTGGTTGGGTTAGTTTCTCCAGCATGGCTGGGGTGTAGAGGTGCTGGTTTTAATAATTATTTATCTATGCTTAGAGTATAAGGGAAATAAAGCGCTATTTTATTTACTATGGAAGCAGATCCCAAGCTTTCTCTGTCATTTGATAAATGTCTTTATTGTGCAGATGCCCAGGTTATAACTCCTGAGCAATTTCCCTTTGCCTTAATAAGGTTTTATTATCTAAGGATAAAAATTCCTTATCTGAGCCTTCTATTTCTCAGGATAATGCTGTTCAAGGGTTGTCTCAGCCTAACAATTAATAAAATACATTCTAATTCAAATAGTAAGTGTACATATATGCATTAAATAAACAGGAATAGAGAGGACTTTCCAAATGTATGGGAATACAAAATGTATAAGCATGCATTAAGAAAAAGAAACTGGAGGTTACAACAATGGTTACCAATAGTTAGATGTTATTCCCAGTAATTAATGACATTGAACTCGAAATTGAAACCTTTGGGTACTTGTGTATCTAATTTTGAAAATCCAAAAGATTTCTTGTTTGGAAAGTAATTTGAATCTGTTGCCTCCTCTGTTCGCACATGTTCTATTGCCCTCCATTTGAAGGTACTGGTGTTTTGATGGTGAACATCTAAAAAGTATCTAGATAGGGCAGAACACCTTTTCTCATTTGTTATATAGCCTAGGTGTTCTCTAATGCGTGTTCTCACGTCCCTACTTGTCATTCTTACATACTGTAATAGATGTTCGGTACATTCTATGAGATAAATCACATAGGAGGTGGAATAAATGATGCAACCTTTAGTTTCGAATGTATGGCCTGTTACACAAGAGTACAATTCTTTCCCCACTGTTAAGAAGTCACAGGGCTTGCAGCATGGATGACCGCACCGATAAGTACCGTTAGTAGTTAGCCATGAGCTAGCACTATTGGAGGACTTCAAGTTACTCGGAGAAAGAATATTAACAATTGTTAGATTCCTTGAAAACACACACCTACAGCCATTCTCTATCACTCCTTTCAGCTTTTTATCACCATACAGTAATGGGAAGTACTTTTTAATAGTAGTACAAACTTCTGAATATTCAGTTGAATATTTAGTGATAAAGAGTGGCTGCTTAGTCTGTGTCTTTTTGGCTTTCAGTGAGAGAGTTTCTTCTCTGTTGAGATTACTTGTCTCATTGAAAATCTTGTTGACTTGGTTAGTACAATAACCTCTGTTATTGAACCTCTCCTTCAATTCAGAACTTTGTTTGTAATAGTCAGTACTATCTGAACATATCCGTTTAGTTCTAATAAACTGACTTTTATACACATATACTAAACCATTAATCAGTATTGGTTTTAATTTAAATGGACAGTTTGTAATTACAACATTTCTCTGCAGTCGTCCAGTAGATTAACAGTTATATATCAGCAGAGTCTGAA
The DNA here is from genome assembly GCF_027579735.1 of Bombina bombina. Taxonomy (NCBI): domain Eukaryota; kingdom Metazoa; phylum Chordata; class Amphibia; order Anura; family Bombinatoridae; genus Bombina; species Bombina bombina. Next base: position 477,064,653 of record NC_069504.1, on the reverse strand, counting down.
CGTTATTAGAAAATATTAAAGGGACAGTCTAGTCCAAAATAAACTTTCATGATTCAGATAGGGCATGTCATTTTAAACAATTTTCCAATTTACTTTTATCACCAATTTTGCTTTGTTCTCTTTGTATTCTTAGTTGAAAGCTTAACCTAGGAGGTTCATATGCTAATTTATTAGACCTTGAAGGCCACCTCTTTTCAGAATGCATTTTAACAATTTTTCATCACTAGAGGGTGTTAGTTCACGTGTTTCATATAGATAACACTGTGCTCATGCACGTGAAGTTACCTGGGAGCCAGCACTGATTTGCTAAACTGCAAGTCTGTCAAAAGAACTGAAATAAAGGGGCAGTTTGCAGATGCTTAGATAAAAGATAATCACAGATGTAAAAGATATATAAATATAACTGTGTTGGTTATGCAAAACTGGGGAATTGGTAATAAAGGGATTATCTATCTTTTAAAACAATAAAACTTCTGGTGTAGACTGTCCCTTTAACACCTTGTTTGTGGAAATTGGTTTGTATGGTTAAACTTCACCCACCGCTAAATAAGGCTATTGGAAGAGGCAATCAGGACTTGAGACTGGAGAAGACTGGGCTTGTCACTGTCATTGTGTTAACAAAATATAATTTTTTCTCTTCAGCAGAAATGACAACGTAACATGGTTCGGCCTTTAAAGTCTGTAATGTGCTGCTTCAGTTTTCAGAACGGCAAAATCCACAAATTTCAGACTTAAATTGTAAGAAAATGTGTTGTTTGATACCTTGAAAGAAGTTAGGAAACTCTCATACTATAAAATACATTTTACAAAAACGGAAGCATATGCTGTGGGCTTATGACATTTGTTGGTGCAAGAATTGCAACGGTATCCCTGTAAATGGTCCACTAGAGAAATAAGACACTTGGGAGTGTTTTTATCCCATGATCCTAAACTTATCATAGGATTTCAGAAATCAAACTGCTAAGTGGACTATTTCAGAAATTTAGTGGACAGGGAGAGTAATGGCAGTGAAAATTTTGTTGTTTCCAAATTAACATATTAATTAAGTTCCTACTTACATTAAAAATAATATTCAATCTATTTTTACAAAATATATTTGGCTGGGACACCCTTCAAGGGTTTTGTTACAACAGCTACAATAATGATTACAATGTTGGACATTGTCAATTCCTAATGTGCGATATTACTATAAAGCTGCTATGCTATCACATATAGGCTTCTTTACCGGCGGAGGTGAGATTGGAAGATCTAGTGTGGATCCCTGACCATGCTGGTATTTTACAAGGGGCAACCAACCTAATAATTAAAGGGACAAAAACTCAATTTTTTTCTTTTATGATTCAGATAGAGCATGCTTTTTAAAACAGCTTTCAAATTTACTTCTATTATCTAATTTGCTTAATTGTCCTAGTATCCCTTGTTGAAAAGGTTGCCCAGGTAGACTCAGGAGCTGCTGTTTAGTGGCTGCACATATATGCCTCATGTTATTGGATCACTCAGTGTTTTGACTAGCTCCCAGTAGTGCATTGCTGCTTTTCAACAAAGAATACCAAGCGAATAAAGCAAATGAGATAATAGAAGTAAATTGGAAAGTTGTTTAAAATTGCATGCTCTGATGCTCTGGTGGTTCCGGTGGAGGAGTAGCTAGGCAAGTGTTGCTCAGCTCACAGCTCCAGTCCCACAGACACTGGCGGTGGAATTCTTCGCGCCTTGCCCCAAGTTTGGGGCTACTCTCCTGGACAGCTAAGAAGAAGCGCTCTGGAACCCATATCAGTGGTCCTTCATCCCACTGGTTTTTGCTACCAACCATCTTGCTATCTGGGTCGGACTTTCCTATACCAACTGACTCACCTAGCCTGGATTAGGTGAATGACATAGCACCTGTGTTCTAGCCCCAAGAGACTTTGACTATCTTTCCTTGTGCGGCTCTGTTTTATCAACTAAATACCTCCGCTCTCATATCTCCCCCTCTCTGCGCCTACCGCCCCGCCAGGCTAAAGTTTCAAAGTCCAAGTCTGGACTGCATTTCCTTAACTATACCTGCTGCCCTGCTGTGGATCCTCCTCCTGCTCTCTCTCTGCCCGGTGTCTCTCCCCCCCCCCTCCCCCACCGGTGCTGCGTGGGAGGGTGTCGGGTCGGTCTCGGACCGGAGACCAGGCGTTGGGGCTTCCCTGAGGATCTTTGCTGCGTGGGATGCAGCGCTTCTCTCTTCTCTTTCATCAACGTTGTGCGAGGGGAGCCGAATCCAGTCCATTGCCAGAGTAGAGGAGCAGGAGGAACTGCGGGTGGCCTCTTCCTGGATCGAGCTGTTCAGCTAGAGCTCACAACGCTGAGGACGGACCCGGTGGGTGGCCAGGCTGCAGGAGAGAGGGTGAGTTTTCCTCCCTAACTGCTTTCACCCCCCCATATTTGCTGATAACGTTAAAAAGGGTAGAGCCCTGTGGAAGATCTGAAGAAGAGACCAAGGAGGGGGAGGAAGGAGGATAAGGAAAGCAAAGCAAGGGGAAATAAATGTTACACACAAAGGGCTGCAATTGATCGGCTCAAAAGGCTATTGAGGGGATTACCTTATTGCAGTGAATGAACATTATGCCTGACCGCTACATGAAGGGGACATTATACAAAGTTTCCTAATTCTCAAATTTTCACTCCTGCAGTATTTGCAAAATTTAAACGCAATGTTGTACTTAAATGTATGTCCTCTTGATACAGAAGTCTCAGAGAAACTAAATTTAAAAGGTTACATTGTATTCTGCCTGCCATAATGTTACTTTTCTCCTATTGAAATTCAATTTATAATTCCGTGAATATGCAAAGTAGACTCTTATTTTTTGCGCTATCCTATATGCAAATAATTAATTGCGACCAATAACAAACCCCTAGGGTTTATATTTCAAAGGTAATATTTGATATATATTTTGATTTATAAGGCCTAGCCTAGATTAATATAAGTTACCTCTTAGGGAAAAGGAAAAAAATATATATATATACAAAGAAAGGAAAACAATATATCTTACTTTCACTGTGACTATATTCTATCATTAGCTGCCAAATTGTGTTTTGAAATTGTGAAAATTCTCTTTTTTTCTCTCCTCTGCTGGCGCTAAGGAACCTTCTTGTAGCATATGTATGTATGTAAAAGAGCTCTGAATGTTTCTTTAAGATGGGTATATCTACATTATAGAGGATATGTTCAAAGGCTGATTGCCTCTTTTTCAGGATAACATAATTACCGAGAAAAGTTTTGAGAGATGCCCCAGGGGTAACTGTTATAACTGGGGTTATTATCCCTTCTATTTTTGTTCTATCTTTGTAATACCAGCAGAATATTTTTTTTTTATTTTTTCTTTGTATATCCTTGTATCCTGCCCTTAAACATTGGGCTGTATAACTAACCTCGGTTGAATCTAACTCCTATAATTCAGGGCTAAAAGCTAAGTTTTATTTTCTACACCTATCTAAAGTATAACACTTTTGCTCTTTGTCCTGCTTTCAAGCAAAGGAATATATAATCTATCTTGGCTGAAGCCAATTCTTATATCTTGCAGCAAAAGCTAAGTTTTATCTCGGCACACAGCCGCGTGTGTCGGATAAATACTGTGACACAGGGGCAGCCTTACAGTCTTTACGGCATTTTTTAGCACTCAAGGGTAAACTGACATCAGCTGGCTGACCCGGCTCTGTACAACTCCTTAACTGCTCCTGAAGCAAACCAACATAGCTGTTTTTTTGTTTGTTTTTTCTCTTTTCTTTTTAACACTAAGCACATAACCAAGAAGCAACATTCACAGAAATTTCCTTTTTTTTTTCTTCTCTTCTTCACACCAGTTTGTCCCCCCTTTACACACTTAACCGTGAGCAGGTCTCGCATCACAAACCCCCACGTATTAGAACAGTCAACTATCAATTCTCACAACTTACACCCAAGAATAATATAAAAATTGGCATCTTCTGTTTTTTTGCCTTTTCTGTTTTTTCTTTAAAAAAATCACTTTCACTCCACCACAATTGGTACATGGATAAATTCCTTGGTACCTCTGCTAAAGCACCTTCTCCAGCTATGACAGCTAGGCAAAGGGATAGAGAGCACAAAGGTACTCAGGAGTTAGGAGCCGAGTCTCAATCAGTTTCAGGAAACATAGCTATGCCCGAGGTACTAAATATTCAGACTTTGGTGGTTAGTATTTCTGAAGCCCTCTCTCCTAAGTTTGAGGCCCTGAGGATGGAAATTAAACCAGATATATCCTCTTTAACGCATGAAGTTAGACAATTCTCCACTAGGCTGCAGGAGGCCAAGCAGAGAGTGTCTGATCTGGAAGACCTCACTGTCTTACACAGTTCTAAGATAGAAACAATGAGCAGTAGTATTCAAAAAATTCTTTTTAGATTAGAAGATTTAGAAAATCGCAGTAGAAGGAATAATATTAGAATAATCGGTCTCCCTGAAGAGAAACAATATGAGAATCTATCTTTCTTTATCTCAGATACCTTAACTGCAGCCCTTAATTTTCCTCCCTCAAATCATTGTATAGTGGTAGAGAGGGCACACAGGGTGGGATCACCCCGCACACTGAACAAAAATGTTACTAGACCCAGACCCGTCATTGCAAAGTTACTTAACTATCAGGATAAAGTTGCTCTTTTACAAAATTTTCAAAAATCTCAACCACTCATCATTAACGGTGTTAAGATCCTTATGTTTCAGGACTTTTTGGCTGAGACAGCCTCTAAGAGGAGAGATCTAGCACCCATATGCACCAAATTCATAAACGATGGATTTGATGCTACCATAATATATCCTGCTAAACTTAAAGTCACAGTAAATGATAAAGTACATTTTTTCTCGGATGCTGGTGCAGCAGAGAAGCTCTTTACATCCTTGAATCTTTCAACACAGGAAGGGTCAGTCCTCCCCTAATTAGCTACAATTTAGCAATTGGAGATATCCCCAGGGCAGGGGGCTATGGAAAACTGGGCTGCCCACAAACTCTTGTTATTTTCCTTCTTTCCCCCCCCTTTTCTTCCCCCCCTTCCCTTTTTTCCCCTTCTCTTCTTCCTCTCTCTCTCTCTCTCTCTCTCTCACAACCTCCCTCTCCATGAATCATCGAATAAAAATATTAGAAAGTGGAAAAATTTAAGATAATCTCGTGGAATGTGGGAGGGATCTCCACACCTATTAAACGCAAAGCTATATTAACCCAACTGAGAAAATTACAAACAGATATAGGATTTATTCAAGAAACACATCTTAGTGCTGAAGAATCTTTCCAACTTAAAGCATCCTGGGTTAGAGAAGTATTCTTTTCACATAGCCTTGGGAAAAAAAGAGGTGTAGCTATCTTGATAGGGAAAAACATCCAGCTTGAAGTTGTGCACTGTGAACCTGATCCGGGAGGAAGATATGTTCTACTAAAAGTAAGAATTGCCAAGGTAACTTATACCTTATGTAATATTTATGGCCCTAACACCTTTGACATAGAATTTTGGAACAAAATACAATCTAAACTACTTCTTTATGCCGATGGACATTTGATCCTGGGAGTGGATTTTAACATGGCGCCGCAATGTCCGTTAGACAGACTCCGAGATAACACAAAACAGAAAAGGCAAAAGAAGGATAATCTAGAAAAAAAAAAGTTTAATAAATTAAAACAAAATGTAGCACTACGTGATATCTGGAGAAGCCAGAATCCAGATGTTCCCGAATTTACCTGTCTTTCAAAAGTGCATAAGACTCTTTCTCGTATTGATCTCTTTCTGATAGACGAGCTTTTAGGCACAATAATGGTTCAGGCAGGCATTGCTCCTATCCTTCTTTCAGACCATGCCCCCGTCACTTTGACTATTCAGCTTAAACCTCTGAAACCTAAGTACCTCCGTTTCCATTTTCCATACTTTTTAGCTTCTGACATGAAGTTCAAATCATGTCTTAAATCTAAATTTGAGAAATTTCTGCATTTTAATTCTGATTATATAGATCGCCCTGCTACGCTCTGGGAGACCGCCAAAGCAGTCCTCAGAGGGGAAATTCTCGCTTATAATATGAGCTTAACTAAGAAACTGAGGTTAAGGGAAAAAGAAATGCAAAAAACACTCTCCAATTCGTATAATAAATTTCTGCTGCAGAAAAACACTTCAAACTGGTCTAAATATGTCCAAGCTAAAGAAGCTAGAGACACGTTCATTCTGACTCAACAAACACATAAAGATCTAAAAATTCAAGCTAAACTATACAGATTTGGTAACAAGTCTGGGAAAATGTTAGCGAGATTAGTTCAGAATGAAAAAAAGCAAGTATATATTGAGGAAATTGTAAATAAGGATAAGCGAATTTCAAACCCTGATTAAATTGCATCTGCTGTTATGGAGTATTATCAGGACATTTATTCATGCAAAGGATATGATAGTGAAAATGCTGCAGAGTTCTGGAATAAAATCGTGTGCCCCTCATTAACAGAGGAGTGCATCAGTGGTCTTAACTCCCCCTTCTCTGTCCAGGAAGTAGTAGACGTGATCTCCAAACTCCCTAGTAATAAAGCCGCAGGCCCTGATGGGCTACCAAATGAGTTTTACAAGATCTTATCTGCGCAAATTTCCCCTTATTTAACCAATCTATATAATGATATTTACATTAATGGAAACCCCTCTATATCCTCATTTTCTGCCTCTTTTACCACGTTGATACTTAAGGGAGGAAAGGACCCATCAAAAAAGGAATCATATAGGCCAATAGCTTTACTTAATTCTGATTATAAGATCACAACTTCTATCTTAGCCTCTAGACTTCAGCTTATACTTCCTAAAATTATTCATTCAGATCAAGCTGGTTTTCTAAATAATCAAAATTCCTCGGCAAAAATTAGAGAAGTTCTAACTACCCTGGAATATTTTGAAAAAATTTCACAAGATAAAAAGGAGAGAGGGAACCCACAGGACATGGCTATCCTTTCCATTGACGCAGAAAAAGCATTTGACTCTGTCACTTTTAAACATTTAAACACTTCACTGCTTAAATTTGGAATTAAGGGCAAATTCTCAGAATTTATAGAGAACCTATATAAGCAGTCAGCTACAAGTCTGATAGTCAATGGATTAGTTTCCCCTCCAATTTCATTGGAGAGAGGAACACGTCAAGGTTGCCCTCTCTCCCCACTTCTCTTTGATGTTGCGATTGAGCCCCTGGCAATTTCATTAAGACAAACCCTGGAAGGTATAAAGATCTCAAAATACGCGATCAAAATTGGACTATACGCTGATGATGTGTTGATATATTTATCCAATACTAACACCAACATTCCTAAGCTCATGCAGATAATTGACCAATATGGTACTTTTTCTGGATATAAGATAAACGCAACCAAATCGGAAATTTTATGGATCCAGAAGAATATTGACTCATGTGTAGATAATCCGTTCAAAGTAGTGAAAGACTCCTTTAGATATCTAGGGATAAATATTCCGGTAAAGTCCGGTGATCTATATGAATATAATATTTCCCCAATTCTGAAACAAATTAGAGAAAAACTTAGAATAATGCATAGTTTACCACTATCACTTTCAGGGCGAATTGCGGTTTGGTTCTCCAGAACGCTCCACTAATTCTTTATGAAAAAGATGTACGCATGCTGAATAGTTCAATAGGTCATTTTCTTTGGCAGGGGAAAAAAGCAAGGATTTCGCACACTAAACTCTCCCTTCCACGGGATTACGGAGGTCTGGCTGTTCCAGACATTAGAGCCTACAATCTTAGTTTCCTGGCACGGATAGCAACAGGATGGATTCTATCTAAGGATTACATCTTAAATAATCACCTTGAATCGAATATGTGTGACCCATATCTTCCCTTAGCTTTTCTCCACTCCCCACCTAAAGAGATACCACCAGAGATCAAGGGATTTAAAACGATTGTTAATCCGATTAAGGCCTGGTGGAAGATATCAAAACTCCTCTCAGTTAATCCCAGGTTATCCAATTATTTACCTTTGATAGGTAACCCAAGATTCCAACCTTGGTTACATTCTGAGGTCTTCTCCAGATGGCATCAGAACGGCCTAAATAAGTTATTTATGCTGACCGACGGGCATAGTAAACAGATCAAAACTTTTCAAGAGTTGAAATTGCAGTTTAATCTGCTTAACAAGGACTTTTTTGCCTACTTGCAGGTAAGACATTTTCTATCTGACACGACTCGAGAAACAGGCTGGTCATGGTCACTAGGTCTTTTAGAGAAATGGCTTATACTCAATAGATCTGGTCAGATGTCCATTTCTATGTGCTATCATCTCATGGCCATCAACAGGGGAACTCCATTCTTGGCAAAGCTTGCTTTAAAATGGTCGGCAATCTTAGAACAGAATTTAGTGGATTCAAAAACCTTACAGCATTCCATAAGTAAAGTAGCAAAGATAACCCTATCTGCCACATGGCGGGAAGCACATATCAAATTACTACATGGAGCATACTTCACTCCGGAGAAAGGTCACAGGATGCACAACTTGGAATTCGACAAATCCCCGAAATGCTCACTCCCAGCAGCCGATATTGTACACATGTTCTGGCTATGCCCAAAAATCAGAAAAGTATGGCGTAAACTAGAATATTGGCTAAATAATGTGTTGAAAATCCCCCCAGTGACTCTCTCCCTCTATCAGATAATACTGTGTCTTGACAACTTAAAGAAGTGTCACCCGCAGGATAAGTTGGTCTCTACCTCTATTTTAGCCACTAGGTATTTGATTTGTAAAAAATGGAAAATGCGCTCTGTACCCAGTGTCTCTGAAATTCAGAACTGCTTGAAAAAACAATGCATGTTAGAACAGAAGGACACAGATTTAGATAACGAAGAGGACATAAAGAGTTTGTTTAATAAATGGGCAGTGTATATCTTTTTTTTTTTTCTCTTCTCTTCTTCCTTGTTCTCTCTTTCCCTTCTCATAAGTGTGAGATGAGGTTAATTAAAATATAAACCATCACTGTACAGAAACACAATCTCGGCCTAATTACACATTAAGTACATGTCAAGGATTAAGAATATGTGTGACCCATATCTTTCCTTAGCTCTTCTCCACTCCCTACCTAAAGAGATACCACCAGAGATCAAGGGATTTAAAACGATTGTTAATCCGATTAAGGCCTGGTGGAAGATATCAAAACTCCTCTCAGTTAATCCCAGGTTATCCAATTATTTACCTTTGATAGGTAACCCAAGATTCCAACCTTGGTTACATTCTGAGGTCTTCTCCCGATGTCATCAGAACGGCCTAAATAAGTTATTTATGCTGACCGACGGGCATAGTAAACAGATCAAAACTTTTCAAGAGTTGAAATTGCAGTTTAATCTGCTTAACAAGGACTTTTTTGCCTACTTGCAGGTAAGACATTTTCTATCTGACATGACTCGAGAAACAGGCTGGTCATGGTCACTAGGTCTTTTAGAGAAATGGCTTATACTCAATAGATCTGGTCAGATGTCCATTTCTATGTGCTATCATCTCATGGCCATCAACAGGGGAACTCCATTCTTGGCAAAGCTTGCTTTAAAATGGTCGGCAATCTTAGAACAGAATTTAGTGGATTCAAAAACCTTACAGCATTCCATAAGTAAAGTAGCAAAGATAACCCTATCTGCCACATGGCGGGAAGCACATATCAAATTACTACATGGAGCATACTTCACTCCGGAGAAAGGTCACAGGATGCACAACTTGGAATTCGACAAATGCCCGAAATGCTCACTCCCAGCAGCCGATATTGTACACATGTTCTGGCTATGCCCAAAAATCAGAAAAGTATGGCGTAAACTAGAATATTGGCTAAATAATGTGTTGAAAATCCCCCCAGTGACTCTCTCCCTCTATCAGATAATACTGTGTCTTGACAACTTAAAGAAGTGTCACCCGCAGGATAAGTTGGTCTCTACCTCTATTTTAGCCACTAGGTATTTGATTTGTAAAAAATGGAAAATGCGCTCTGTACCCAGTGTCTCTGAAATTCAGAACTGCTTGAAAAAACAATGCGTGTTAGAACAGAAGGACACAGATTTAGATAACGAAGAGGACATAAAGAGTTTCTTTAATAAATGGGCAGTGTATATCTTTTTTTTTTTTCTCTTCTCTTCTTCCTTGTTCTCTCTTTCCCTTCTCATAAGTGTGAGATGAGGTTAATTAAAATATAAACCATCACTGTACAGAAACACAATCTCGGCCTAATTACACATTAAGTACATGTCAAGGATTAAGAATAGTAGGAATAGCTTAGGAATAACAGAGAAGCAAACATGCTGCCAAGACCAAATTCTAACATTATATACATGTCAGACCCAGGCTAGTTTAGAAATATTATCCTTTTTTGGGTCATACTCACAGCCCCTCCAGGAGCAAGGTCGTATCAAAAATTGGTTTTCTATATGTTGGAATATAGAGATTGGGATTTCTTTTTTTTTTTTTTCTTTTTTTTTCACTAGGGGGGTAATTGTGTGTGTGTTATTTTAGTTTAGTTAAAAAGCTCAACAGTGAAGGATCGATTAAGGAGGATAGGATGTAAATATATAATGAATTTCAACTGTTCAAGTTCCTTATTGTATATCTTAACTATGAAAGTATTGCCTCGTGGGACTTAGTTCTCAGATATAGAACAAAATCAATCTGTCACGACTGTAGAGATTTTTTCTTTTTCTTTTTTTTTTTCTTCATACCCTGCGAGGTGATCAGAAAAAATGTATTCTGCTTATTTCAAATTGTATACACTGTTGAACTATAAATAAAAATTTTTTAAAAAAAATTGCATGCTCTATCTGAATAAAGAAATAATTTTTTGGGTCTCATGTCCCTTAAAGTCATGCCTCAAGAGATGGAGTGAACTCCATAATTATCATTTGGTGGCCTCTCACCCTTCTCCTGCCGACTCTGTTAGGGGGTTGATGTTTTGTATGACTGATTCAAGCTGGTGGAATACTCTGGAGGTCAGATATGTATGAGATCTGTATAGGGAGGAAAGGCTGATGTTGTTGGCAGATGAGGTATCTGGAACAGACACCCCTAGACATATGCATTTTGAGTAGTTTAGGTTTATTTACATGATCAAATTGTGGGAATATTCAAAAAGAGGGTTTCAGATTTTCACACAATGGGAGCGGAGGTGGTTGGCTGGCAAGCCCTTGTATAGACTTTTAGCTTTTCATTATCAGATTATATTGAATACGCATATGTTTGTTGAATCTCATTCTACTAGGGACTAGGAGAGAGAGCTGGGTGTCATTCATCCAGATGCCTTGTGGCAGTTGGCAATTAAGCACACAAGATTTCCCATACATTGTGTCACGCTATTTGAGTTGTTTATTACAATTTTAATTAGATGGCATAGGGACTCACCAAAATTTTCCAAATTAGATGATTTCTTGCTGGAGAGGGTGTGGGAGTAGGGGGACACATGTCCATATATGGTGGAAGTGTCCAAAATTTAGATTCTTATGGACTCAAATTGCTGACTTATTATGGGAAATAAATATATTTTATAGTTTGCAGACAAATACTGCTTTGTTTCATTTAGGATTGAAAAAATTAAGTAAACCTGCCAGTTTACACAAATAAACACATAAATGTATAAGAAAACATGTAAAAACATATTTATGCAATATTCATATTTAATAAAGTGTTAGAAGGACATGTGAAATATTTACAGTAATTCCACAGTTAAACGTTTTATTAAATATGAATATTGCATAAATATGATTTTACATGTTCTCAGCTATTAGACCATTATCTCGCTATATTACTAATACACATCTGCTATCATTTATGGTATTGTTTCATCCTCTGTTTTCTAAATTTACCATATGCGTTTTTTCTTAACAATAGTTTTTAGTGTTTATTTTATTGATGCCGGCATCTTATTTCTTATTTTAAATGGTTTAGAATATCTCGTCTCCTATATCAAATGTTTTAGAAGATTGTGGTGTTTTTTAATTAATTAAATATACATTTTTTTGTCATATCCAATTATACTTTCTTTTCTCCTGTTTCATGAAATTTACATAGAAATCTATGGTAATCACATTTTTTCCTTAGATCGGGTTAGCTCTAATCACGGAGTGCTTTTTGTCCCGCACCTTTCGTTTTTGTCTACCACTGAGATTACTTTTTGAGGAAACGGTAATCCAACAGGGACAGTTAGCATTTAACCCTATCAGGTAGCTCTCACACCATCCTCCCAATTTGCTCAGCTATTAGACTGCAAAGGGTTCGAATGCACTTATATATATGTCTATATATGTAAACCTATTGTAAAAAAATAATTATATATATATTCTATGGATTATTTCGAATTTTCTACAGTAGGCATAATAATTTTAATAACTATTATTCCTATTTTTTAATATTTAATATTTAAAAAACACGCTTTGAGATGAGTAATTCTTCATGTGAACTAACCCAACACTGTGTTAGACCTAAATCGCAAAACACAAATCGCATTACGCATAGTTTACATTCCTATGCTCTTCACATAGAATTTTTTTTTTTTTTATTATTATTAAATATATATTTCTACATATATTTGATAAAATGTAAAATAGATATCTAAACCAAAATATCTATAGGAATATATATACAGATATAGGTATATTCAGATTATGGCTGCTACCTCAGCCATGTTTTCCTGGACATATGTTACACATGCTGCAGGGTGTGTAGGGAGCAATATGAAAAGTGTATATAAATAGTGCCGTCCAGAGACACAATACATATTCCTCCCTGCACACCCTGCAATATGTGTAACTCATAAGTGTCCATGAAAACATGGCTGAGGTGGCAACCCTAGTTTAGCTACATATAGAAATATGTATTTACAATAAAAAGAACATAATCTGTAAATGAAGAACATTGGACAGTGAAATATGTACAGTAAATATACAGTAAAACACATTAACACATATGTAGAAACATATATACACATGTATATGCATACATACACATATATTTAGACATATTTATGTATGTTAATATATATATATATATACACAATATAGCCCTTTGCAGTCGAACATCTTGTCATATTTCATATACCTTTGAGCCCTTATAACTTTTTTTTAAATATTTATATGAATAATTTTTATCAGATAGTGTTTTTATGAGTGTAAATGTAATTTTGAATATATTTATGTTGTATTTAGTGCTAACCCGAAGAGCGTAAAATGTGATTATACTCTCGCGATCACGTTTACTTTTAACTTGTAATATGAGTGCTCTTTCCGTTGTGCACAAAAAGGCGATATTGCTTGCGCACAGTTACTGTGCCACTTGTAATCTAGCCCTTAGTTGATATTTGTGTTCATTTCCATTTGAAAAACTTTACACATATGTTTTACATAGATCAAACAGTGACATCAAGTGGACAAAAAAAACAAACATTTATTTTACCTCTATCAGACATTTCTTAAAGCGACACTGTATTATAAAATTTGTTTACTGTTAATGTTTTCCAAATTACTTCTTTAACATACTGCAGAGTATTAAATGTGTGGGAAATGGTTCCTTCATATATATTCTGTATTTTAAATACCTTTTTTTTCTCATGAAAACCATCACCTAGGACTTGCCCATAACAAAGGGCTGAGCCAACAAGTTAAGCAGACCTGCTAATGTTATTTGTGTTAGGTATTGAAATGCCAATTGGGTTTGAATAAGCACAAGCAGCTATTTCACATAAAAAAATATTTTCCTCATACCCCCACTGAGAGAATAATCAGTGCTATTGTCCCCTACTTACATACCTTTTCTACAAAAATATATATGTATAGATGGGGATACAGTAGGCAAAAGTAGCTATTTCAAATAACAAACGGCTATATTTAGAGTTTGGCGTTAGCCGTCAAAACCAGCGTTAGAGGCTCCTAACGCTGGTTTTGGGCTACCGCTGGTATTTAGAGTCTTGTAGGTTAGGGTCTAACTCTCACTTTGCAACCGCGACTTTTCCATACCGCAGATCCCCCTACGCCATTTGCGTATCCTATCTTTTCAATGGGATCTTTCTAACGCCGGTATTTAGAGTCTTGGCTGAAGTGAGCGTTAGAAATCTAACAACAAAACTCCAGCCGCAGAAAAAAGTCAGGAGTTAAGAGCTTTCTGGGCTAACGCTGGTTCATAAAGCTCTTAACTACTGTGCTCTAAAGTACACTAACACCCATAAACTACCTGTGTACCCCTAAACCGAGGCCCCCCACATCGCTGCCACTCTAATAAAATTTTTTAACCCCTAATCTGCCGACCGCACACCGCCGCAACCTACGTTATCCCTATGTACCCCTAATCTGCTGCCCCTAACACCGCCGACCCCTATATTATATTTATTAAACCCTAATCTGCCGCCACCAACGTCGCTGCTACCTTACCTACAAATATTAACCCCTAATCTGCCGACCGGACCTCACCGCTACTATAATAAAGTTATTAACCCCTAATCCGCCTCACTCCCGCCTCAATAACCCTATAATAAATAGTATTAACCCCTAATACCGGACCTCACCGCTACTATAATAAATTTATTAACCCCTAAAGCTAAGTCTAACCCTAACACCCCCCCTAAGTTAAATATAATTTAAATCTAACGAAATAAATTAACTCTTATTAAATAAATTATTCCTATTTAAAGCTAAATACTTACCTGTAAAATAATAATATATTATAATAAGTTATAATTATATTGTAGCTATTTTAGGATTTATATTTATTTTACAGGCAACTTTGTATTTATTTTAACCAGGTACAATAGCTATTAAATAGTTAAGAACTATTTAATAGCTACCTAGTTAAAATAATTACAAAATTACCTGTAAAATAAATCCTAACCTAAGTTACAATTAAACCTAACACTACACTATCAATAAATTAATTAAATAAAATACCTACAATTATCTACAATTAAATCTAACACTACACTATCAATAAATTAATTACATGAAATACCTAAAAATAAATACAATTAAATACACTAACTAAAGTACAAAAAATAAAAAAAGCTGTTACAAAAAATAAAAAAATTAATTACAAACATAATAAAAATATTACAACAATTTTAAGCTAATTACACCTACTCTAAGCCCTTCAATAAACCTAACACTAAGCCCCTGAAGATCTTCCTACCTTATCTTCACCACACCGGGTATAACCGATCCGTCCATTCTCCGAAATCTTCATCCAAGCCCAAGCGGGGGCTGGAGATCCATCATCCGGCTGAAGTCTTCTATCAAGCGGCAAGAAGAAGTCCAGAAGAGGCTCCAAAATCTTCATCCTATCCGGGCAGAAGAGGAGATCCGGACCGGCAACCATCTTCATCCAAGCGGCATCTTCTATCTTCATCCGATGACGAGCGGCTCCATCTTGAAGACCTCCGGCGCGGATCCATCCTCTTCCTCCGACGTCCTAAGTCCGAATGAAGGTTCTTTTAAATTACGTCATCCAAGATGGCGTCCCTCGAATTCCGATTGGCTGATAGGATTCTATCAGCCAATCGGAATTAAGGTAGGGAAAATCTGATTGGCTGATTGAATCAGCCAATCAGATTGAGCTCGCATTCTATTGGCTGTTCCGATCAGCCAATAGAATGCGAGCTCAGATTGGCTGATTGGATCAGCCAATCGGATTGAACTTGAATCTGATTGGCTGATTCCATCAGCCAATCAGATTTTTCCTACCTTAATTCTGATTGGCTGATAGAATCCCATCAGCCAATCGGAATTCGAGGGACGCCATCTTGGATGACGTAATTTAAAGGAACCTTCATTCGGACTTAGGACGTCGGAAGAAGAGGATGGATCAGCGCCGGAGGTCTTCAAGATGGAGCCGCTCGTCATCGGATGAAGATAGAAGATGCCGCTTGGATGAAGATGGTTGCCGGTCTGGATCTCCTCTTCTGCCCGGATAGGATGAAGACTTTGGAGCCTCTTCTGGACTTCTTCTTGCCGCTTGATAGAAGACTTCAGCCGGATGATGGATCTCCAGCCCCCGCTTGGGCTTGGATGAAGATTTCAGAGCATGGACGGATCGGTGATACCCGGTGTGGTGAAGATAAGGTAGGAAGATCTTCAGGGGCTTAGTGTTAGGTTTATTTAAGGGGGGTTTGGGTTAGATTAGGGGTATTTTGGTGGTGGGTTGTAATGTTGGGGTGGGGGTATTGTGTTTATTTTTACAGGCAAAAGAGCTGAATTCTTTGGGGCATGCCCCGCAAAAAGCCCTTTTAAGGGCTGGTAAGGTAAAAGAGCTTTTCTATTTTAATTTTAGAATAGGGTAGGGCATTTTTTTATTTTGGGGGGCTTTGTTATTTTATTAGGGGGCTTAGAGTAGGTGTAATTAGCTTAAAATTGTTGTAATATTTTTATTATGTTTGTAATTAATTTTTTTATTTTTTGTAACTTAGCTTTTTTTATTTTTTGTACTTTAGTTAGTTTATTTAATTGTATTTATTTGTAGGTATTTTATTTAATTAATTTATTGATAGTGTAGTGTTAGGTTTAATTGTTACTTAGGTTAGGATTTATTTTACAGGTAATTTTGTAATTATTTTAACTAGGTAGCTATTAAATAGTTATTAACTATTTAATAGCTATTGTACCTGGTTAAAATAATTACAAAGTTGCCTGTAAAATAAATATTAATCCTAAAATAGCTACAATATAATTATTATTTATATTGTAGCTATATTAGGGTTTATTTTACAGGTAAGTATTTAGCTTTAAATAGGAATAATTTATTTAATAAGAGTTAATTTATTTTGTTAGATTTAAATTATATTTAATTTAGGGGGGTGTTAGGGTTAGACTTAGCTTTAGGGGTTAATACATTTATTAGAGTAGCGGTGAGGTCCGGTCGGCAGATTAGGGGTTAATACTTGAAGTTAGGTGTCAGCGATGTTAGGGAGGGCAGATTAGGGGTTAATACTATTTATTATAGGGTTAGTGAGGCGGATTAGGGGTTAATACATTTATTATAGTAGCGGTGAGGTCCGGTCGGCAGATTAGGGGTTAATTATTGTAGGTAGGTAGCGGAGACATTGGGGGCGGCAGATTAGGGGTTAATAAATATAATATAGGGGTCGGCGGTGTTAGGGGCAGCAGATTAGGGGTACATAGCGATAACGTAGGTGGCGGCGGTGTACGGAGCGGCAGATTAGGGGTTATAAAAATATGCAGGGGTCAGCGATAGCGGGGACGGCAGATTAGGGGTTAATAAGTGTAAGGTTAGGGGTGTTTAGACTCGGGGTACATGTTAGGGTGTTAGGTGCAGACTTAGAAATTGTTTCCCCATAGGAAACAATGGGGCTGCGTTAAGAGCTGAACGCTGCTTTTTTGCAGGTGTTAGGTTTTTTTCAGCTCAAACTGCTCCATTGTTTTCTATGGGGGTAATCGTGCATGAGCACGTTTTTGAGGCTGGCCGCGTCCGTAAGCACCACTGGTATTGAGAGTTGCAATGGCGGTAAATATGCTATACGCTCCCTTTTTGGAGCCTAACGCAGCCCTTCTGTGAACTCTAAATACCAGCGGTATTTAAAAGTTGCGGGGGGAAAAAAAGCCAGCGTTAGCTACGCGGGTCGTTACAGACAAAACTCTAAATCTAGCCGAAATAAAGGTAAATCAGCTGTTTGCAAACAGTTAAATGCACTCCAGCAGGTAAAATTTACCATTGAGAACATATTGAATGGGAGACTTTTTTAAAGTACAATATCCCTTTAAACATTCTTACAAAATGTACAATTTACATGGAAGCAGTGGCATAGCATGTGGGGACCACAGGGGTGGTTGCCCCGGGCGCATAATTCTTAGGGGTGCAAAATTAAAGAGCCATCTCCTTATCATGAGGGAATATTTTTTTAATGCAGCCGTCTGCCGGTAGTAGTGGTACACACACAGCGCCTAGCTGCAACTTTAAATTTAGCTATGTGAGTGGGTGTGGGGCCTTGCTTAAGTTGCTCTCAGCCTATCTGTGCAGGAATAGTGTGACAGTGTCTGTGGAGGCGGAGCCTGCTGCCTGAGCGGGATATCTGGAGGTAGATGCCGTGGTCGTGTGACTGACTGAATAGAGGAAAATGAACTACGCATGCCCACCGTCCCAGACTGCCGGGTACTGAACTTAAGAGGTACTGTAGGTGGGTACTACGGAACAGATTGCAGCAAATAAATACAGGGATCCCTGAACTATGTGCAAGGCACCATGATTGGGAAATTACCAGCACAGCAGTTGTATAAATTATTTGCTTGCGTATACAGATGGAGTATGAGCTGAATGTAGGAATAACAGGAATGTGAATGTTAGAATTGAAAGACGAGGATTTTTTCTACCTTCATTCCGATTGGCTGATAGACTTCTATCAGCCAATCGGAATCTAAGGGATGCCATCTTGGATGACGTCACTTAAAGTGATATTCATTCCGAAGAAGACGTCATTTGAAGAGGATGCTCCGCGCCGGATGTCTAGAAGATGGAGCCGCTCAACGTCGGAAGGATGAAGATAGAAGATGCCGTCTGGATGAAGACTTCTGCCCGTCTGGAGGACCACTTCTGCCCATCTGGAGGACCACTTCTGCCAGCTTCCTTGAGGACATCTTGCTGCTTGGATGAAGACTTCTCCCGGTAAGTGAATCTTCGGGGGTTAGTGTTAGGATTTTTTTAAGGGTGTATTGGGTGGGTTTATTTTTTAGGTTAGGGCTTTGGGTCTGCAATAGAGCTAATTGCCCTTTTAAGGGCAATGCCCATCCAAATGCCCTTTTCAGGGCAATGGGGAGCTTAGGTTTTTTAGTTAGGCTTTTATTTGGGGGGTTGGTTGTGTGGGTGATGGGTTTTACTGTTGGGGGGGTTGTTTGTATTTTTCTTTACAGATAAAAGAGCTGATTTATTTGGGCAATGCCCCGCAAAAGACCCTTTTAAGGGCTATTGATAGTTTAGTTTAGGCTAGGGTTTTTGTTTTATTTTGGGGGGGGGGGGGGTATTAGATTAGGTGTAATTAGTTTAAAGATCTGTAATTTGTTTTTTATTTTCTGTAATTTAGTGTTTTTTTGTGATTTAGCTAATATAATTTAATTTATTTAATTGTATTTAATTTAGTTAATTTATTTAATTGTAGTGTAGTGTTAGGTGTTATTGTAACTTAGGTTAGGTTTTATTTTACAGGTAAATTTGTATTTATTTTAGCTAGGTAGTTATTAAATAGTTAATAACTATTCTACCTAGTTAAAATAAATACAAACTTGCCTGTAAAATAAAAATAAACCCTAAGCTAGCTACAATGTAACTATTAGTTATATTGTAGCTATCTTAGGGTTTATTTTATAGGTAAATATTTAGTTTTAAATAAATTTAGTTAATGATAGTAATTGTATTTAGATTTATTTAAATTATATTTAAGTTAGGGGGTGTTAGCGTTAGGGTTAAACTTATATTTAGGGGTTGATACATTTAATATAGTGGTGGCGACATTGGGGGCGGCAGATTAGGGGTTAATAAGTGTAGGTAGGTTGCGGCAACAATGGAGGCAGGAGATTAGGGGTTAATAAATATAATGTAGGTGTCGGTAATGTTGGGGGCAGCAGATTAGGGGTTAATAAGTATAATGTAGGTGGTGGTGGTGTCCGGAGCGGCAGATTAGGGGTTAATAAAAATAATGTAGGTCAGGGGCGGCAGATTAGGGGTTAATAAGTGTAAGATTAGGGGCGTTTAGACTCGGGGTTCATGTTAGGGTGTTAGGTGTAAACATAAAATATGTTTCCCCATAGGAATCAATGGGGCTGCATTACTGAGATTTATGCTGCTTTTTGGCAGGTGTTAGACTTTTTCTCAGCCGGCTCTCCCCATTGATGTCTATGGGGAAATTGTGCACGAGCACGTACGACCAGCTCACCGCTCACTTAAGCAGCGCTAGTATTGAAGTGCGGTATGGACCACAATTTTGCTCAACGCTCACTTCTTGCCTTTTAACGCCGGGTTTGTTAAAACCTGTAATACCAGAGCTTCAGGTAAGTGAGCGGTGATAAAAAAAACTGCCCGGTAGCACCGCATAGCTCATAACGCAAAACTCGTAATCTGGCCATTCGTTTTTTATTTTTTGTAATTTAGTATTTTTTTATTTTTTGTTATTTAGTATTTTTTATTTTATTTTTCTAGATTTAATTTTTTTAGTAGGGTTAGTTTTTTTTAATGTGTAATTGAATTAAATTAATTTGTAGTTTAATAGTAGTAAAATAGTAAATTTTAGTATAATAGTAATGTTAGTTTAATTTATAGTTTAAACTTATTTATTTTTTTCTTTCACAGGTAAGTTTTTATTTATTTTAAGATAGGGATCTTGATATTTTGATTTAAAGTTAGGGGGTTGTTAGTTTTAGGGGTTAATAGTTTAGTTTTTGGCGATGTGGGGGGCTGGCGGTACATACAACCTATGTACTGTGAACCTATAAGAATATGATTGTATCATATAAATATGTCTATTAATGGCTACCGGCTTCTATCAACACCTGAAAAGTGCACTGTGATTTTAGGCCGACCCTGTATGCGGCGCCGTATATGTGATAGCAAAACAGCGCAAAAGCCGGCGACGCCACATATGTAATCTTGCCCTACATGAGCTTTTTGTGGACCATTATGGAAATCAAATGCAAACCACTACTTAATCAAAAAACAGGTACATTGTTTTACCCTATATAACACTATGTAAAACATATTAAGGGACATGAAACCCCACATTTTTCATTCATGATTCGCATAAAGCATACAATTAAAGTTTCCAATTTACTTTGTTATTTTGGTATCCTTTGTTAAAAATTAGGTAGGTAAGTTCAGCAGCGTGCCTGGGACACTATATAGCAGGGGGTCGATCCGATAAAAATCGTCGCCCGCAAAAGCTGGCGACGCCAATATTTGCGCGGGTTTGGTATCCTATATACGGCGTAACCTAGAAGTTACGCGCGTATATTTCTGCCGTCGCCTGTAGTTTTTTTGGGCCATAGGCAGGTATACCAAACCAGCGCAGTTTGGTATCCAATATACAGCGTAAGGACTTACGTGGCGAAAATGGAGAAATCTTACTCCATTTTCACCTCGCCACAAAAAGCAGCCGTAAGAAGCCTTACGCTGACTATTGGAGCCCCGTAACTCCCTAAACTAGCTGCTAAATAAACCTAACACCTAACGCATGCGCAATGTCAATCTAGCTGTCAACCGCGATCTGCTAAATAAAACCTAACACCTAACGCATGCGCAATGTCTATCTACCTGTCAACCGCGATCCCCCGCCGCAATCCCTAATAAAGTATTTAACCCCTAAACCGCCGCCATCTACATAAACTAACCCCCTACTGTGAGCCCCTAAAACCGCCACCATCTAACTGATCTATCCCCTACTGTGAGCCCCTAAAACCGCCACCATCTAACTGATCTATCCCCTAATGTGAGCCCCTAAAACCGCCACCATCTACCTGATCTATCCCCTAATCTGACCCCTTACACCGCCGCCAGCTATATTAATATTATTAACCCCTAATCTAATATCCATAAAGTAATAAGCTCTATTACCAGCCCTTAAAAGGGCCTTTTGCGGGGCTTTGCCCCAAAGTTAACAGCTCTTTTGCCCTATAACCTGCCCTCCCTACACCGCCGCCACCTATATTAATGGTATTAACCCCTAATGTAAGCCCCTTACACCGCCGCCATCTATATTAAAATTATTAACCCCTAATTTAATCTACCTACCCCGCCGCCAGCTATATTATCTATATTAACCCTAAGTATATTATAGTTAATATAGTTATTACATTATATATATTAACTATATTATTTATATTAACTATATTAACTCTATCTAACCCTAACACCCCTAACTAAATTCTTATTAAATAAATCTAATTTATATTATAAACTAAAATATTCCTATTTAAATCTAAATACTTACCTATAAAATAAACCCTAAGATAGCTACAATATAATTAATAATTACATTGTAGCTATGTTAGGGTTTATATTTATTTTACAGGTAAATTGTTAATTATTTTAACTAGGTATAATAGCTATTAAATAGTTATTAACTATTTAATAGCTACCTAGTTAAAATAATTACCCAATTACCTGTAAAATAAATCCTAACCTAAGTTACAAATACACCTACACTATCAATAAATTAAATAAACTACAAATATCTATCTAAAAATACAATTAAATAAACTAAACTAAATTACAAAAAACAACACTAAATTACAAAAAAATAAAAAAAAGATTACAAGATTTTTAAGCTAATTACACCTATTCTAAGCCCCCTAATAAAATAATAAAGCCCCCCAAAATAAAAAAAATTCCCTACCCTATTCTAAATTAAAAAAAGTTCAAAGCTCTTTTACCTTACCAGCCCTTAAAAGGGCCTTTTGTGGGGGCATGCCCCAAAGAAAACTGCTCTTTTGCCTGAAAAACCCCCCACAATACCACCCCCCAACATTACAACCCACCACCCACATACCCCTAATCTAACCCAAACCCCCCTTAAATAAACCTAACACTACCCCCCTGAAGATCTCCCTACCTTGTCTTCACCACACCGGGCCGAACTCCTCATCCGATCCGGGCGATGTCTTTATCCAAGCGGCAGCAAAGTCTTCTTACATCCGGCAGCATCTTCCATCAAACGGCATCTTCAATCTTCATTCGTCGCTCCTCCGACACGGAGCATCCATCCCGGCAGACGACTGAACGACGAATGAGGTACCGTTAAATGACGTCATCCAAGATGGCGTCCGTTGAATTCCGATTGGCTGATAGGATTCTATCAGCCAATCAGAATTAAGGTAGAAAAATCTGATTGGCTGATTGAATCAGCCAATCAGATTCAAGTTCAATCCGATTGGCTGAACCAATCAGCCAATCAGATTGAACTTGAATCTGATTGGCTGATTCAATCAGCCAATCAGATTTTTCTACCTTAATTCCGATTGGCTGATAGAATCCTATCAGCCAATCGGAATTTGACGGACGCCATCTTGGATGACGTCATTTAACGGTACCTCATTCGTCGTTCAGTCGTCGGCCGGGATGGATGCTCCGCGTCGGAGGAGCGACGAATGAAGATTGAAGATGCCGTTTGATGGAAGATGCTGCCAGATGGAAGAAGACTTTGCTGCCGCTTGGATAAAGACATCGCCCGGATCGGATGAGGAGTTCGGCCCGGTGTGGTGAAGACAAGGTAGGGAGATCTTCAGGGGGGTAGTGTTAGGTTTATTTAAGGGGGGTTTGGGTTAGATTAGGGGTATGTGCATGGTGGGTTGTAATGTTGGGGGGTGGTATTGTGGTTTTTTCAGGCAAAAGAGCAGTTTTCTTTGGGGCATGCCCCCACAAAAGGCCCTTTTAAGGGCTGGTAAGGTAAAAGAGCTTTGAACTTTTTTTAATTTAGAATAGGGTAGGGAATTTTTTTTATTTTGGGGGCTTTATTATTTTATTAGGGGGCTTAGAATAGGTGTAATTAGCTTAAAAATCTTGTAATCTTTTTTTTATTTTTTGTAATTTAGTGTTTTGTTTTTTTTGTAATTTAGTTTAGTTTATTTAATTGTATTTTTAGATAGATATTTGTAGTTTATTTAATTTATTGATAGTGTAAGTGTATTTGTAACTTAGGTTAGGATTTATTTTACAGGTAATTGGGTAATTATTTTAACTAGGTAGCTATTAAATAGTTAATAACTATTTAATAGCTATTATACCTAGTTAAAATAATTAACAATTTACCTGTAAAATAAATATAAACCCTAACATAGCTACAATGTAATTATTAATTATATTGTAGCTATCTTAGGGTTTATTTTATAGGTAAGTATTTAGATTTAAATAGGAATATTTTAATTAATAATATTAATATTAGATTTATTTTAATAAGAGTTTAGTTAGGATGCTAGAGTTAGATAAGGTTATTATACTTAATATATATATATATAATATAATAACGATATTAACTATATTAACCCTAATATAATTAGGGTTAATATAGTTAATATATATAATAACTATATTAACTATATTAACCCTAATATAATTAGGGTTAATATAGTTAATATAGCTGGCGGCGGTGTAGGGGGATTAGATTAGGGGTTAATACATTTATTATAGGTGGCCGCGGTGTAGGGGGATGTAGATTGTAGGCAAAAGAGCAGTTTACTTTGTGACAAAGCCCCGCCAAAAGCCCTTTTAAGGGCTGGCAAAAGAGCTGAATTCTTTGGGGCATGCCCCGCAAAAAGCCCTTTTAAGGGCTGGCAAAAGAGCTGTTACTTGGGGCAATGTCACGCAAAAATCCCTTTTCAGGGCTATTTGTAGGGTTAGACTTAGGTTTAGTGGTAGGGATAGTTTAGTATTTTAGGGGTTAAATAATTTAATATAGATGGCGGCGGGGTAGGGGGATTAGATTAGGGGTTAATAATTTTAAAATAGATAGCGGCGGGGTAGGGGCTCACTTTAGGGGGTAGGTAAGGTAGATGGCGGCGGTGTTAGGGGCTCACTTTAGGGGGTTATAGATTTAATATAGCTTGCGGCGGTTTAGGGGTTAATAACTTTATTATGTTGCGGCGGGGTTTGGGAGCGGCGGTTTAGGGGTTAATACATATTTTATTGTTAGGCTAGTGAGGGGGGATAGCGGATAGAGGGTTAGACGTGTCGGGCTATGTTAGGGAGGCGTGTTAGACGTGTGGGGCTATGTTAGGGAGGCGTGTTAGACAGTGCTGGTGATTTCATACTTTAGTCAGGTTTTGTAGGCGCCGGCAGTTTCTAACGTGGCGCAAGTCACTGGCGATGCCAGAAATTTGTACTTGCGCAGATTTCTGGACATCGCTGGTTTATCCGACTTACGGCATGTTAGCATCTGACGGTGCCGTATATTGGATAGCTCGAGATGCGAGCTGAAACTGCAGGCGACGCGGGTTCCCTCGCTTGCGCCGCAAACTACGCCGTATATCGGATCGCGCCCCAGCAGTTTTACAAAAGTACATTTTAAATGTTTAACATTTGTAGGAGCACTTGCTGCCATGCAGTGGTCCAGACCTGTGCACGCTACTTACATAGGGATTTTCTTCAATAAAGAATGCCATGAGATTGAAGCAAATTTGATAATAGAAGTAAACTAAAAACTTTATTAAGAATTTTGGGTTTAATTTTTCATTCGTTTTAACTTTGTATTTTTATTGGATGAGAAATGTACAGGTATCCTACAATATAGGAAAAAACTGTGTTGCTTCATTTACTTTTAAAACACTTATGACCAGCACACATGCAACACATAGCTGATGCACACAAATATACATTTGTGGTCACACAATTTATTCTTAAAACCAAATAAAAGAACAGTATGTGCTAGAGAAGGGCTGAGAGGCCAGTGAGATGAGGGGACAGTGAAGGGGAGTGAGAAGAAGTAAGAGGGGGAGAGACAGGGGAAGAGAGTGGAATTGAGCGGGAGCGTGGCAAAGAGAGATAGGGAGAATAAAAGAGGAAGATATGGGGAGTGATGGGAGTTATAGTGAGAAGCAGGTGCAGTGATAGAGGAAGAAAGAGAGGGAATGTTATAGGAAAGAACTGATTCTGAGGATAGCTTAAGGAGATAAGGAGAGTGAGTGAAATATCAGTGGGAGAAAGGAGTACATCTGTGGAGAGAATGATGAGGACAGAAAAAATAGGATTGAAAAAAAAATATATATAGATTCTGGGACAGAACAAAATCCAGAATTGTGTGTGTGTATGGGGGTGGGGCAGATCTGAGCAGGAACATGGTGGCACTATAGTGTAGCTCCTTGTCACCTATCTGTTCTTGCTGCTTCCTAGGCGGATACTCTGTCTCTCAGAAATTGAAGCAGTGGTTAAAGGGACATGGGGGCCTAGTTATCAAGCCGTCAACCTCAAATACGCTGGAATTCCGCAGCGTATTTGTGGCGAGGCTGATTCGCCTTAGTTATCAAAGGCTTCAGACCGGCAAAAGTAGAATTTTGTGACGTAAACTTCGATCCGCCGGACTCCGTCCGACACAGATCGATTCTTACGTCACTCCAGATGTTCCGCACACAAGTGCGGCACAATCTGACTACTTTTGCTAGTTATCAAAAAACTAGCAGGTACGCTCAGCACTTTTACGGGCCAGCGTACCTGGTTTTCAAACCGCCAGCCTGGAGGCGGCGGATCCCATAAGAATCAATGGGAGTCTGACCATAGCGAAAGTACAAGTTCGCTGCTGCCAGACATCCCATTGATTTCTATGGGAGCTGTCTACACCTAACACCCTAACACGTACCCCGAG
This sequence comes from Bombina bombina, assembly GCF_027579735.1. Lineage (NCBI taxonomy): Eukaryota > Metazoa > Chordata > Amphibia > Anura > Bombinatoridae > Bombina > Bombina bombina. The sequence goes on along the minus strand of NC_069504.1, from coordinate 477,038,361 downwards.
TCTAAACACCACTAATCTGCCCCCCTACACCGCCGCAACTAAATAAAGTTATTACCCCCTAAACCGCCGCTCCCGGAGCCCACCGCAAGCTACTCTATCCCTATTAACCCCTAAACCGCTGCTCCCAGAGCCCCCGCAACTATAATAAATGTCTTAACCCCTAAACCGCCGCTCCCGGAGCCCACCGCCACCTACATTATACCTAGTAACCCCTATCCTGCCCCCCCTACACCGTCGCCACCTATAATAAATTTATTAACCCCTATCCTGCCCCCCACTACACTGCCGCCACTGTAATAAATTTATTAACCCATAAACCTTAGTCTAACACTAACCCTAACACCCCCTAACTTAAATATTAATTAAATACAGCTAAATCATATTTATATTATTAACTAAGTTAATCCTATTTAAAACTAAATACTTACCTATAAAATAAACCCTAATATAGCTACAATATAAATAATAATTATATTGTAGCTATCTTAGGGTTTATTTTTATTTTACAGGTACCTTTCAATTTATTTTAACTAGGTACAATAGCTATTAAATAGTTATTAACTATTTAATAGCTACCTAGCTAAAATGAAGAGAAATTTACCTGTAAAATAAATCCTAACCTAAGTTACAATTACACCTAACGCTACACTATACTTTAATAAATTATTCCTATTTAAAACTAAATACTTACCTGTAAAATAAATCCTAACCTAAGTTACAATTAAACCTAACACTACACTATCATTAAATTAATTAATTAAACTACCTACAAATAACTACAATTAAATACAATTACATAAACTAACTAAAGTACAAAAAATAAAAAAAGCTAAGTTAAAAAAAAAAAAAAAAGTTACAAACATTTAAAAACATATTACAACAATTTTAAGCTACTTACACCTAATCTAAGCCCCCTAATAAAATAACAAACCCCCCCAAAATAAAAAAATGCCCTACCCTATTCTACATTAAAAAAGTTCAAAGCTCTTTTACCTTACCAGCCCTTAAAAGGGCCTTTTGTGGGGGCATGCCCCAAAGTTCAGCTCTTTTGCCTGTAAAAGAAAAATACAACCCCCCCCAACATTAAAACCCACCACCCACATACCCCTAATCTTACCCAAACCCCCCTTAAAATAACCTAACACTAATCCCCTGAAGATCATCCTACCTTTAGTTGTCTTCACTCAGCCGAGCCACCGATGGAACTGAAGAGGACATCCGGACCGGCAGAAGTTATCCTCCAAGGGGCGCTGAAGAAATCTTCCATCCGATGAAGTGATCCTCCAAGCGGCGCTGAAGAAATCTTCCATCCGGGCGAGGTCATCTTCCAAGAGGCGCTGAAGAAGTCTTCTATCCGGGAGAGGTCATAGTCGAAGCCGGGTCTTGAATCTTCATCCCGCCGACGCGGAACATCCTCCTTTCCCGACGAACTACCGACGAATGAAGGCTCCTTTAAGGGACGTCATCCAAGATGGCGTCCCTTCAATTCCGATTGGCTGATAGTATTCTATCAGCCAATCGGAATTAAGGTAGGAAAAATCTGATTGGCTGATGGAATCAGCCAATCAGATTCAAGTTCAATCCGATTGGCTGATCCAATTAGCCAATCAGATTGAGCTTGCATTCTATTGGCGGAGCTGAACTTTGGGGCATGCCCCCACAAAAGGCCCTTTTAAGGGCTGGTAAGGTAAAAGAGCTTTGAACTTTTTTAATGTAGAATAGGGTAAGGCATTTTTTTTATTTTGGGGGGGTTTGTTATTTTATTAGGGGGCTTAGATTAGGTGTAAGTAGCTTAAAATTGTTGTAATATGTTTTTAAATGTTTGTAACTTTTTTTTTTTTTTGTAACTTAGCTTTTTTTATTTTTTTTACTTTAGTTAGTTTATGTAATTGTATTTAATTGTAGTTATTTGTAGGTAGTTTAATTAATTAATTTAATGATAGTGTAGTGTTAGGTTTAATTGTAACTTAGGTTAGGATTTATTTTACAGGTAAGTATTTAGTTTTAAATAGGAATAATTTATTTAAGTATAGTGTAGTGTTAGGTGTAATTGTAACTTAGGTTAGGATTTATTTTACAGGTAAATTTCTCTTCATTTTAGCTAGGTAGCTATTAAATAGTTAATAACTATTTAATAGCTATTGTACCTAGTTAAAATAAATTGAAAGGTACCTGTAAAATAAAAATAAATCCTAAGATAGCTACAATATAATTATTATTTATATTGTAGCTATATTAGAGTTTATTTTATAGGCAAGTATTTAGTTTTAAATAGGATTAACTTAGTTAATAATATAAATATTATTTAGATTTATTTAATTAATATTTAAGTTAGGGGGGTGTTAGGGTTAGTGTTAGACTTAGGTTTAGGGGTTAATAATTTTATTACAGTGGCGGCGGTGTAGTGGGGGGCAGGATAGGGGTTAATAAATTTAATATAGGTTGCGGCGGGTTCAGGGAGCAGCGGTTTAGGGGTTAAACAATTTTTTTATTTGCGGCGAGGTGCGGGATCAGCAGGATAGGGGTTAATAACTTTATTACAGAGGGCGGCGGTATAGGGGGGGCAGGATAGGGGTTACTAGGTATAATGTAGGTGGCAGCGGTGTCCGGGAGCGGCGGTTTAGGGGTTAATACATTTATAAGACTTGCGGCGGGGTCTAGGAGCGGCGGTTTAGGGGTTAATACATTTATAAGACTTGCGGCGGGGTCTAGGAGCGGCGGTTTAGGGGTTAGTAACTTTATTTAGTTGCGGGGGGCTCCGGGGGCGCCGGTATAGGGGGTAGAACAGTGTAGTTTAGTGTGGTTGTTTAGTGACAGGCTAGCAAGAAAGCTGTCAAACAGCCGAAGAGCAGCGAGATCGGATGAGTGATAACGCTCATCGCCCCGCGGCTTTTTGACAGCTTTTTTTGATAACTTAGGCGTATTTTTTCAGGTCCGCGGCGGCGAAGGTAGGCGAGCTTAGGCGGGCGTATTGGGCCGGCAAAGTCAGAAAAGTTGACGGCTTGATAACTACCCCCCCATGATCATGATTCAGTATGTCATTTAAAACAACTTCCTATTTTGCTTCTATTATGACATTTTCTTGAATCTCTTGGTATCCCTTCTGAAAAAGAGGGGAGGTAAGCTCAGGAGCATGCACGTTTCTATGGCACTATATGGCAGCAGTTTTGCAAGAATGTTATTCATTTGCAAGAGCACTAGATGGCAGCAGCTTTTCCTGCCATGTAGTGCTCCAGACATGTGCATGCTTCCTACCTAGGTATCTCTTCAACAAAGAATACCATGAGAACAAAGCAAATTTGATAATAGACATAAATTGGAAACTTTTCGCTAAAATTGTATGCTTTGTCTATATCATAGAAGAAAAATGTTGTGTTTCATCTCCCTTTACAGATGCAGGGACCCCACACTTGCACATTCCTGGGGCTGACAAGTCTCCTATCCCTTGCTACTAGGTTTGGCTTGCGAGTCAATTGCTACAACAGCGTCTAAGTGCAATCACGCTATCTTAACTGCTTCAGTACGTGGCCTGCCGCCTGAGTGTATCAAGGGATCCATGTGAGACCTTCAACATAGCACAATCATGGTGGTGGACTGCAGTCCAGCTAGTTAACAGCATTGGGGACCCTGAAAGCTGTCTCACTAGTCAGAAATGTCCCCCTGTGCCAGATCGGAATGGCAGCAAACTGCTCCTAGATGAGAAGCATCATCTTACCACATTTCTAGCACTCAGCAGAAAATGTATTCCACAGAGAGACCCTGACGAGACCTCGAGGAGACAATATATACGTGTTGCAATAAATTAATAAGTATTATTGCCACATAAGATTATTACACCAATTTGGAATTATAAATACCTTCTTGACAACCATGTTACTAGTATGATTCCATATGCAGCAGCATTCAGCTTACAGAGGAGTTTATCAGTTTCTTACTCCTGATTTTTCTTGCACCGACTAAGCTATATATGAGTTGACTGCCCTATTATGGAGGAGGTACAAAATAGGAAATTATTGCTACTACAGGGAAGCCACTATTTTATTATGTACTCAGTCTCTGAACTATAGATGCTGAAACACCCCTAATGGTGCCTAAGGACTGGATTGAACCTAGAAGGGACCATTATCATAAGGGACCAAGTCTTCTCATCTAGGACTTGCAAGTAAATTGCTTTGCCAAATCTAAGCTTGTCTCACACTTTAACATTTTGCAATACAGGGGTCTGAGTCTGAACTAAGCACCCAAATATTATCTGCTTTACAAAGCTTGAAAGTATTTGATAACCCCTTTGGAGCACCTGCTGCTAATAAAAAGGAACTCTCACACAAAGCTGGACTGCTACATTTAGTTCCAAGGAAGCCCTTTATTACACTATTTTAAACTGTAACCTATACAAATCTAATATACTTACAAAAAAGCTCTAGTTGAGCTTAAATTAATCATGTTAAAATGTGACCCAATTAACACAAGCAATCATATCCCTGAATTCTGTTTCTAGCTACAAATGTATCCAAACCATTTCTAAATGTATCTAAGGTATTGGCATTTATTACCTACTCAGGTAATGAGTTCCACAATTTTATTGCTCTTACAATGAAGAAACGTTTAACTTGCAGGAGATTAAATCTCCTTCTACCTTAAATTGTGACCTCTTGTCACAAACAATTTTCTTGGAATAAACAGAGCTCCTGCCATCTCTATGTATGGGCCTTGAATATATTTATATAAAGTAATCATGTCACATCTCAAGCACATTTTTTCTAGCGAAAACACACCCAGTTTGACTAACCTCTCCTCATAGCTTAAATTCTCGTCTGCAATGTCTTTTTTGAGATCGATCCCCAGAACTGCACTCCTATCATGTCACTGAAACCTACCCAGCTTGAGGTAGGTCCCTGTACAGACCAAGTTTCCCGAATTCAAGCTCACATAGCCAATTTACATTCTAAAAGCTAGATTGCAAGACATTAGCTACCTGTGGCAAGAGCTTTTTACCAGCACTAGCAAGTAGTGAATCATGAACTTTCACACTCTACTTGCTACAAATGGTAACAAGAGCTCTTGTAGAGAAGCCAGAGGTTGTGGCTGCCTATACTTTTAATAGGATTTCTGAATGTGTTGTAGCTAATAACTCATGCAACATTTGCTACAAATTTATAAACTGTTACTAAATTTCTGTTTGCTAAGGAGGGATTCAAAACTTTTAAAGGAACACTAAACCCAAATTTTTTCTTTCATGATTCAGATAGAGCATGTCATTTTAAGCAACTTTCTAATTTACTCCTATTATAAATTTTCTTCGTTCTCTTGATATCTTTATTTAAAAAGCAGGAATGTGATGCATGGGAGCCGGGCCATTTTTGGTTGAGAAAAAAATGTAAGCCTTCAATAAGCAAGCGCTACCCATGGTGCTGAACCTAAAATGGTCTGGCTGCTAAGATTTACATTCATGCTTTAAAAATAAAGATAGCAAGAGAACGAAGAAAAATTTATAATAGGAGTAAATTAGAAAGTTGTTTGAAATTGCATGCTCTATCTGAATTATGAAAGAAAAAAATTTGGGTTCAGTATCCCTTTAAGCTCAAACTAATGTTGTCAACTATATAAGATTGTATTGTTTTGTTTTGTTTTTTTAAACAAACATTATAACTTTTACGTTTATTAATGTTTCCTTTAGTATATATATATCAAGACACGTTTAAATATTATCAAAACCAAATTTTATTTAATAGATATATACTATAATGGTGTTAGTATGCCAGAGCATTGATAAAATATACTTATGGTTTTAAAATAATACAATATATATATATATATTGATCTATATATTAATCTTTGCAATTTACTTTTTTAAAAATATATATTTGTGTGATATGTGCATAAATTATTTGTTAATTATTTTCAGATTTTTGAAATTAGGACATTTTTATTTATTTATATAAAAAGATGGTATTGCAAGTGTAACTGTTCTTTTTTTTTTAATAAATATACATACATATATTATTTCTTGTAACTTACAAAAAAAACAAACGCCTAGATTACGAGTTTTGCGGTAACAGGGGTGCGTTGCTAACAAGCCTTTTTTTTTTCTCTGCTCCCTTAAGACAACGCTGGTATTACAGGTTTTTTTGCTTTAGCCGCAAAAAGGTGAGCGTAGAGCAGAATTTAGCTCCACATTTCACCTCAATACCAGCGTTGCTTACGGTAGTGGTAAGCTGGCTAAACGTGCTTGTGCACGATTTCCCCATAGGAAACAATAGGGCTGAGCCGGCTGAAAAAACCTAACACCTGCAAAAAAGCAGCGTTCAGCTCCTAGCGCAGCCCCATTGATTCCTATGGGGAAAGGAATTTTATGTCTACACCTAACACCCTAACATGAACCCTGAGTCTAAACACCCCTAATCTTACACTTATTAACCCCTAATCTGCCGCCCCTGACATCGTCGCCACCTGCATAATATTATTAACCCGTAATCTTACGCTCCGGACACCGCCGCCACCTACATTATACTAATGAACCCCTAATCTGCTGCCCCCAACATCGCCGAACCCTACATTATATTTATTAACCCCTAATCTTCCCCCCCAACGTTGCCGCAACTATACTAAATGTATTAATCCATAATCTGCCGCCGCCGTTGCCGCCACTATAATAAAGTTATTAACCCCTAAACCTAAGTCTAACCCTAACCCTAACACCCCTCTAATTTAAATATAATTTAAATAAATCTAAATAAAATAATTACAATTAAATAAATTATTCCTATTTAAAACTAAATACTTACCTATAAAATAAACCCTAAGCTAGCTACAATATAACTTACTAGTCCTAAAGCCCGTTCACATGGGCCATTTTTTGCAGTACAGTGGTCCCACCCCTTGCGTTCTCTCCCTCCCACTCTCTTTTGCTTTCTCTCTCTCCCCCTCTCTTTTGCGCTCTCTCTCCTCCTCTCTTTTGAGCTCTCTCCCCCCTCTCTTTTGCACTCTCTCTTCCCCCCTCTCTTTTGCGCTCTCTTTCTCCCCCCCTCTTTTGCGCTCTCTCTCTCCCCCCTCTTTTGCGCTCTCTCTCTCCCTCTCTATCTCCCCTCTCTCTTTCTCTCTCTCCCCTCTCCCTCTCTCCCCTCTCTCTCTCCCCCCCCCCACTCTCTCTCTATCTCCCCTCTCTCTCTCCCCCCTCTCTCTCACTATCTCTCTCTCTCCCCTCTCTCTCTCCCTTCTCTCTCCCCTCTCTCTCTCCCCCCCTCTCTCTCTCTCTCTCTCTCTCTCCCCTCTCTCTCTCTCCCCTCTCTCTCTCCCCTCTCTCTTTCTCTCTCCCCTCTCTCTTTCTCTCTCCCTCTCTCTTACTCTCTCCCCTCTCTCTCTTTCCCCTCTCTCTCTCCCCTCTCTCTCGCTCCCCTCTCTCTCTCCCCTCTCTCGCTCCCCTCTCTCTCTCCCCTCTCTCTCGCTCCCCTCTCTCTTTCTCTCTACCCTCTCTCTTTCTCTCTCCCCTCTCTCTTTCTCTCTCCCTCTCTCTTACTCTCTCCCTCTTTCCCCTCTCTCTCTCTTTCTATCTCCCCTCTCTCTCTCTCTCTCTCTCTCTCTCTCTCCCCGGTCTCTCTCTCTTTCTCCCCTGTCTCTCTCTCTCTCTCTTTCTCTCCCCTGTCAATCTCTCTCTCTCTCTCTCTCCCCTGTGTGTCTCTCTCTCTCCCCTGTCTCTCTCTCTCTCTCTCTCTCTCCCCTGTCTCTCTCTCTCCCCTATCTCTCTCTCTCTCCCCTGTCTCTCTCTCCCCTGTCTCTCTCCCTCCCCCTGTCTCTCTCCCTCCCCCTGTCTCTCTCTCTCTCTCTCCCCTGTCTCTCTCTCTCTCTCTCTCTCCCCCCCCCCTCTCTCTCTCTCTCTCTCCTGTCTCTCTCTCTCCCCTGTCTCTCTCTCTCTCTCTCTCTCTCCCCCTGTGTCTCTCTCTCCCCTGTCTCTCTCTCCCCTGTCTCTCTCTCTCCCCTGTCTCTCTCTCTCCCCTGTCTCTCTCTCTCTCCCCCTGTCTCTCTCTCTCTCCTGTCTCTCTCTCTCTCTCTCTCTCTCTCTCCTGTCTCTCTCTCTGTCCCCTGTCTCTCTCCCCTGTCTCTCTCTCTCTCCCCCTGTCTCTCTCTCTCTCCTGTCTCTCTCTCTCCCCCCTTGATCTCTCTCTCTCTCCCCATGATCTCTCTCTCTCTCTCTCTCTCTCTCTCTCTCTCTATCTCTCTCTCCCCTTGATCTCTCTCTCTCCTTGATCTCTCTCTCTCTCTCTCCCCTTGATCTCTCTCTCTCTCTCCCCTTGATCTCTCTCTCTCCCCTTCATCTCTCTCTCTCTCCCCTTGATCTCTCTCTCTCCCCTTGATCTCTCTCTTCCCTTGATTTCTCTATCCCCCCTCTCACCTCTTTTGAGCTGTTTGAGCTCTCTCCACGGCCTTTCACGGCCCTGCCCCCGGCCACGCCCCCTTCACGGACCTGCACACTAGACCATGCCCCTTCACGCTAGACCACGCCCCCTTCACGCTCGGCCACGCTCACTTCTTCTCGAGGCACTGTCTGGCAGTCGGCAGATCAGGTAGCTGTGCGCGCGAGGTGTCTGGGATCTAAGGCCAAGTGTGTTTGTCTCTACTGCGGCTGCGCATGACGGCTTCAGACAAACACACTTGGCCTTTTATAATATAGGATAGTTACATTGTAGCTATCTTAGGATTTATATTTATTTTACAGGCAACTTTGTATTTATTTTAACTAGGTAGAATAGTTATTAAATAGTTATTAACTATTTAATAGCTACCTAGTTAAAATAAGTACAAATTTACCTGTAAAATAAATCCTAACCTAAATTACAATTACACCTAACACTACACTATCATTAAATTAATTACATAAACTACCTACAATTAACTACAATTAAATTAAATAAACTAAAGTACGAAAAACAACAAACACTAAATTACAGAAAATAAAAAAATAATTACAATTTTTTTAATCTAATTACACCTAATCTAATCCCCCTAATAAAATAAAAAAGCCCCCTAAAATAATAAAATTCCCTACCCTATACTAAATTACAAATAGCCCTTAAAAGGGCCTTTTGCGGGGCATTGCCCCAAAGTAATCAGCTCTTTTACCTGTAAAAAAAAATACAATATCCCCCCAACATTAAAACCCACCACCCACACTCCCAACCCTACTCTAAAACCCACCCATCTCTTCATCCATCCGGAGCGGAGCGGGTCCATCTTCAATACAGCCGATGCATAGCATCCTCTTCAAACGAAGTCCAAGCGAAGAATGAAGGTTCCTTTAAATGACGTCATCCAAGATGGCGTCCCTTGAATTCTGATTGGCTGATAGGATTCTATCAGCCAATCGGAATTAAGGTAGGAAAAATCCTATTGGCTGATCCAATCAGCCAATAGGATTGAGCTCGCATTTTATTGGCTGTTCCAATCAGCCAATAGAATGCAAGCTCAATCCTATTGGCTGATTGGATCAGTCAACAGGATTTTTCCTACCTTAATTCCGATTGGCTGATAGAATCCTATCAGCCAAAACGGAATTCAAGGGACGCCATCTTGGATGACATAATTTAAAGGAACCTTCATTCTTCGCTTGGACTTCAGATGCTCCGCGTCGGCTGGATTGAAGATGGACACGCTCCGCTCTGGATGGATGAAGATAGAAGATGCCGCCTAGATGAAGACTTCTGCCGCTTGGAGGACCTCTTCTGCCCGGATCGGATTAAGACTTCTGCCCCTCTGGAGGTCCACTTGTGCCCGGCTGGGTGAAGACGTCTCAAGGTAGGGAGATCTTCAAGGGGTTAGTGTTAGGTTTTATTAAGGGGAGATTGGGTGGGTTTTAGAGTAGGGTTGGGTATGTGGGTGGTGGGTTTTAATGTTGGGGGGTATTGTATTTTTTTTTACAGGTAAAAGAGCTGGGGCAATGCCCCGCAAAAGGCCCTTTTAAGGGCTATTTGTAATTTATTATAGGGTAGGGAATTTTATTATTTTGGCGGGCTTTTTTATTTTATTAGGGGGATTAGATTAGGTGTAATTAGTTTAAAAAAATTTAATCATTTTTTTATTTTCTGTAATTTAGTGTTTGTTGTTTTTCGTACTTTAGTTTATTTAATTTAATTGTAGTTAATTGTAGGTAGTTTATGTAACTAATTTAATGATAGTGTAGTGTTAGGTGTAATTGTAATTTAGGTTAGGATTTATTTTTCAGGTAAATTTGTACTTATTTTAACTAGGTAGCTATTAAATAGTTAATAAATATTTAATAACTATTGTACCTAGTTAAAATAAATACAAAGTTGCCTGTAAAATAAAAATAAATCCTAAACTAGCTACAATGTAACTATTAGTTATATTGTAGCTAGCTTATGGTTTATTTTACAGGTAAGTATTTAGTTTTAAATAGGAATAATTTATTTAATTGTAGTTATTTTATTTAATTTTAATTAAATTATATTTAAGTTAGGGGGGTTAGACTTAGGTTTAGACTTAGGTTAGGGGTTAATAAATGTAATATAGTAGCGGCGACGTTGGGGGCGGCAGATTAGGGGTTAATAAATGTAGATAGGTGTCGGCGATATTAGGGACGGCAGATTAGGGTTTAATAAAATTTAACTGGTGTTTGCAAGGCGGGAGTGCGGCGGTTTAGGGGTTAATATATTTATTTTTAGTGTTTCCGATGTGGGGGGGGGGGCTCAGTTTAGGGGTTAATAGGTAGTTTATGGGTGTACTTTTTAGCACTTTAGTTAAGAGTTTTATGTTACGGCATTAGCCCATAAAACTCTTAACTACTGACTTTTAAATGCTGTAGAAGTCTTGACAGGAGAGGGTCTACCGCTCACAAATCCCATTAAAAAGATAGGATACGCAATTGACGTAAGGGGATTTGCGGTAAGTTTGAGTCGCAGAAGAAAAGTGAGCGGTACACCTGTACCTGCCAGACTCGTAATACCAGCGGGCGTTAAAAGCAGCGTTGGGACCTCTCAACGCTGCTTTTTAAGGCTAATGCAAGACTCGTAATCTAGGTGAAAGGAAGGGAAAATCAATCTTATTTAAAACTGCTACTTTTGCTCCTGCAGCAACTAAAGCTGTTGCTACAGTTATATAAGAAAAATATGCGACTGAATCTCCTTGAAACTACAAATCCCTAAAACTTTGTGTTATGTAGCAAGAAAATTGACTTGCTACTTAACAAAACAAAAAAGCAACTTTTTCCTGCAGCAAACCCATTTTTACCAATGTCGTGTAATCTAGCCCTTCATCGTACATAGAGTCCATAAAGACTTTCGTAAAAAGTGATCTTTCAGAACTCAAGAAAGATTTTGGCAACATGGTATCCAGAATTGAGAGCCAAGAGGAAAGCCAAGTTTCCTTGAGCAATATATTGAGCTTTTCTACTCAGTTACTTAATCATTACTACACCCTGATCCCTGGGATGTTTGCATCAATCAACAGATGCCTTATGTCACTGGCCTATTCCAGCTCATCTGCCCCAGTTGTCTCCCAAGAGAGAGAGCTCACTGTGCTCTTCACCCTAAACCTGCCAATCTGTCCCAACTAGAGATATGGTCATTCAATTTTTAAGTTTCAAAGACAGGGAGGAGATTTGGCAGAGTACCAGGTCCTATACCAGAACTAGATGATTAAGATTTACCCAGACCTTTGTCCACTTACTATCCAAAAAAAGAAGATAGGTCAGGTTTTTTACCTTAGCTTTACAAGATCAAAATATAAAATACTGGTGGGAATGCCCATTCAAACTAATTGTGCATGACAGTTAATCTACAAAGAACTCAAAGTATTCTTTTATTGATGAGTCTACCAATTGCAGTAAAACACTTAGACAAGCCAACCAAGGGGCCACAGGATAGGGACAAACCTAAAGACCAAAGGCTCCAGTGGTCCACTGCCCAGAGAAGACAGCAAAAGCTGATGTCCTCCTCATCTTCAATGGCAGACTGAGGGTAACCACGCAGAGACTCATGTTACTGGATGCAGTAACATGACACGCAAGGTTCCTTTGCATTTCTTATAATAGTTTCTTGCTCTTCTCTAGTTACTTTATATACATTTGCCAGTGGACTGGGGATAATAGGTATGGAATGGAATGTGACCCACATCTGATCACTTGTTGATAGAGGACATTTTGTACATTTAGCCTTTAGTGTCTGAGTCAAAGCAAGCAAGTGCTGAATAAAATTGATAGCTCTATAATAATAATTAAACTATTTTATTATATTCACTGAAATCTATCTTATTGGTGTTAAACAGGGGTACTTTGAGTGTCTGCTAGACTTGTGCTATAATCTATATACTTACCTCTGATTCCATAGCAAACTTAGTAGTACCATAGCACACTTATTGGAATTTGGTTTATTCTATTATATGAGGGTGACAGGGTTCATTTAAACATTTTCCTATATTATATCACTTTTTTTTTAAACATTTTTATTAAAGTTAAGAAATGCAGAATACAATGATTAATAGTGATGTCACGAATAGTTCGCCGGCGAATAGTTCCCGGCGAACATAGCATGTTCACGTTCGCCGCTGCGGGCGAACATATGCGATGTTCGATCCGCCCCCTATTCGTCATCATTGAGTAAACTTTTACCCTGTATCTCACAGTCTGCAGACACATTCCAGCCAATCATCAGCAGACCCTCCCTCCCAGACCCTCCCAGCTCCTGAACAGCAGCCATTTTAGATTCATTCGGAAGCTGCATTGTTAGTGAGAGGAGGGACAGTGTAGCTGTTGGTGATTTAATAGGGAAATTGATAGCTAGGCTAGTGTATTCAGTGTCCACTACAGTCCTGAAGGACTCATCTGATCTCTGCTGTAAGCACAACACCCCAAAAAGCCCTTTTTAGGGCTAGAACATCATTTTTTTTTTTTTTCCTGTGTAATCTAATTGCAGTTCCTGCCTGCCAAGCCACTTGCCCAGTGCCACCACTCATATGTGGTGTAACAGTAGTGTAAATTTAAAAAAAAAAAACTTTTTTGACTGTGAAACATCAGTCTGCTAGTGTAATCTAATTGCAGTTGCCTGCCTGCCAGCGTGTGTGCCAGACCCACTTGCCCAGTGCCACACCACTCATATCTGGTGTAACAGTAGTGTAAATTAAAAAAAAAAAACTTTTTTGACTGTGAAACATCAGTCTGCTAGTGTAATCTAATTGCAGTTGCCTGCCAGCGTGTGTGCCAGGCTCACTTGCCCAGTGCCACCACTCATATCTGCTGTAACAGTAGTGTAAATTAAAAAACAAAAACTTTTTTGACTGTGAAACATCAGTCTGCTAGTGTAATCTAATTGCAGTTGCCTGCCCGAAAGCGTGTGTGCCAGGCCCACTTGCCCAGTGCCACACCACTCATATCTGGTGTAACAGTAGTGTAAATTTAAAAAAAAAAAAACTTTTTGGACTGTGAAACATCAGTCTGCTAGTGTAATCTAATTGCAGTTGCCTGCCTGCCTGCCAGCGTGTGTGCCAGACCCACTTGCCCAGTGCCACACCACTCATATCTGGTGTAACAGTAGTGTAAATTTAAAAAAAAAAAAACTTTTTGGACTGTGAAACATCAGTCTGCTAGTGTAATCTAATTGCAGTTGCCTGCCTGCCAGCGTGTGTGCCAGGCCCACTTGCCCAGTGCCACACCACTCATATCTGGTGTAACAGTAGTGTAAATTAAAAAAAACAAAACTTTTTTGACTGTGAAACATCAGTCTGCTAGTGTAATTTAATTGCAGTTGCCTGCCTGCCAGCGTGTGTGCCAGGCTCACTTGCCCAGTGCCACCACTCATATCTGCTGTAACAGTAGTGTAAATTAAAAAACAAAAACTTTTTTGACTGTGAAACATGTCTGCTAGTGTAATCTAATTGCAGTTGCCTGCCCGCCAGCGTGTGTGCCAGGCCCACTTGCCCAGTGCCACACCACTCATATCTGGTGTAACAGTAGTGTAAATTTAAAAAAAAAAACTTTTTTGACTGTGAAACATCAGTCTGCTAGTGTAATCTAATTGCAGTTGCCTGCCTGCCAGCGCGTGTGCCAGACCCACTTGCCCAGTGCCACACCACTCATATCTGGTGTAACAGTAGTGTAAATAAAAAAAAAAACTTTTTTGACTGTGAAACATCAGTCTGCTAGTGTAATCTAATTGCAATTGCCTGCCTGCCAGCGTGTGTGCCAGGCCCACTTGCCCAGTGCCACCACTCATATCTGGTGTAACAGTAGTGTAAATTTAAAAAAAAAAAACTTTTTTGACTGTGAAACATCAGTCTGCTAGTGTAATCTAATTGCAGTTGCCTGCCTGCCAGCATGTGTGCCAGACCCACTTACCCAGTACCACACCACTCATATCTGGTGTAACAGTAGTGTAAATTTAAAAATAAAAAACTTTTTTGACTGTGAAACATCAGTCTGCTAGTGTAATCTAATTGCAGTTGCCTGCCTGCCAGCGTGTGTGCCAGACCCACTTGCCCAGTGTCACCACTCATATCTGGTGTAACAGTAGTGTAAATTTAAAAAAAAAAATTTCGACTGTGAAACATCAGTCTGCTAGTGTAATCTAATTGCAGTTGCCAGCGTGTGTGCCAGGCTCACAGCGTATACTGTGCCCACTTGCCCAGTTCCCCCACTCATATCTGGTGTAACAGTAGTGTAAATTTAAATAAAAAACTTTTTTGACTGTGAAACATCAGTCTGCTAATGTAATCTAATTGCAGTTGCCTGCCTGCCTGCTAGCATGTGTGCCAGGCCCACTTGCCCAGTGCCACCACTCATATCTGGTGTAACAGTAGTGTAAATTTAAAAAAAAAAAACTTTTTCGACTGTGAAACATCAGTCTGCTAGTGTAATCTAATTGCAGTTGCCTGCCTGCCAGCGTGTGTGCCAGGCTCACAGCGTATACTGTGCCCACTTGCCCAGTGCCCCCACTCATATCTGGTGTAACAGTAGTGTAAATTTAAAAAAAAACACTTTTTTTACTTTGAAACATCAGTCTGCTAGTGTAATCTAATTGCAGTTGCCTGCCTGCCAGTGTGTGTGCCAGGCCCACTTGCCCAGTGCCACCACTCATATCTGGTGTAACAGTAGTGTAAATTTAAAAAAAAAAAAAACTTTTTTGACTGTGAAACATCAATCTGCTTGTGTAATCTAATTGCAGTTGCCTGCCTGCCTGCCAGAGTGTGTGCCAGGCCCACTTGCCCAGTGCCACCACTCATATCTGGTGTAACAGTAGTGTAAATTTAAAAAAATAAAACTTTTTTGACTGTGAAACATCAGTCTGCTAGTGTAATCTAATTGCAGTTGCCTGCCTGCCAGCGTGTGTGCCAGGCCCACTTGCCCAGTGCCACCACTCATATCTGGTGTAACATTAGTGTAAATTTAAAAAAATAAAACTTTTTTGACTGTGAAACATCAGTCTGCTAGTGTAATCTAATTGCAGTTGCCTGCCAGCATGTGTGCCAGACACACAGTGTATACTGTGCCCACTTGCCCAGTGCCACCACTCATATCTTGTTTAATAGTAGTGCAAGTGTACATTTAAAAACAAAAAAAACTTTTTGGACTGTGAAACATCAGTCTGCTTTTTTGTTTCAGGCTCACAGCTTATACTGGGCCCACTCGCCCAGTGCCACCACTCATATCTTGTTTAATAGTAGTGTAAGTGTACATTTAAAAAAATAAAAACTTTTTGGACTGTGAAACATCAGTCTGCTTTTTTGTGTCAGGCTCACAGCGTATACTGTGCCCACTTGCCCAGTGCCACCACTCATATCTTGTTTAATAGTAGTGTAAGTGTACATTTTAAAAAAAAATGACAGGCAGAGGCAGGCCACCCCGCAGGTGCTGTTGTGGTCGTGATTCCCTTTGTCACTAGAATAATGCCCAGTGTTCAGAGGCCATGTCCCATGAACTCGAAAAGTTCTGAGGAGGACATAGTTGACTTTATAACACAGGACACCCAATCTTCTATAGCTTCTGCTCCGAACCTTGACGCACCATCCTCCTCCAGCTTATCAACGCATGCTGTTGCCACCATCAGAATGCAGTCATCGCAGAGCTCAGCAGTGTGGCATTTTTTGTGTGTGTCTGCCTCTGACAACAGCGATGCCATTTGCAACCTGTGCCAAAAGAAACTGAGTCATGGGAAGTCCAACACCCACCTAGGTACAACTGCTTTGCGAAGGCACATGATCACACATTACAAACGCCTATGGGATCAACACATGAGTAGAAGCAGCACACAAACTCAAAGCCGCCATCCTCCTCCTGGTCCAGCATCTTCAGCCACATCAACCACTGCTGTCCTCCTTGCCCCCTCTCAACCATCCGCCACTCCGTCTCTCTTCCGGAGCAGTTCCTGCTCATCTGCCCACAGTCAGGTGTCTGTCAAGGACATGTTTGAGCGTAAGAAGCCAATGTCACAAAGTCACCCCCTTGCCCGGCGTCTGACAGCTGGCTTGTCTGAACTCTTAGCCCGCCAGCTTTTACCATACAAGCTGGTGGAGTCTGAGGCGTTCAAAAAATTTGTAGCTATTGGGACACCGCAGTGGAAGGTACCCGGCCGAAATTTCTTTGCACAAAAGGCAATCCCCAACCTGTACTCGATTGTGCGAAAGGAAGTAATGGCATGTCTGGCACACAGTGTTGGGGCAGGGGTCCATCTGACCACTGATAGCTGGTCTGCAAAGCACGGTCAGGGCAGGTATATCACCTACACTGCGCATTGGGTAAACTTGCTGACGGCTGCCAAGCATGGAATGCGTGGCTCTGCAGTGTAGGAGTTGGTAACACCGCCACGACGGCCTGCTACCACCTCCTCTACTCCTCCTACTCCATCCTCTTCCATAACCTCCTCGGCTGAGTCCTCTTCTGCTGCTGCGTCTTGCTCGACATCAACGGCACCCCCCAGCTCCGCAGGTACTATTCCACATCCCGGATACGGCAGTGTCACGCCGTCTTGGGCTTGCCTGAAAGCAGAGAGTCACACCGGACCAGCACTCCTGTCCGCCCTGAACGCACAGGTGGATCAGTGGCTGACTCCGCACCAACTGAAGATCGGCAAAGTGGTTTCTGACAATGGAAGTAATTTGGTGGCGGCATTGAAATTGGGCAAGTTGACACATGTGCCGTGCATGGCACATGTGTGTAATCTGATCGTACAACGCTTTGTGCATAAATACCCAAGCTTACAGAATGTCCTGAAGCAGGCCAGGAAGGTGTGTGGCCATTTGAGGCGTTCCTACACGGCCATGGCGCACTTTTCCGATATCCAGCAGCGAAACAACATGCCAGTGAGGCGCTTGATTTGCGACAGCCCGACACGTTGGAATTCAACACTCCTAATGTTCGACCGTCTGCTCCAAAAAGAAAAAGCCGTTAACGAGTATTTGTATGACCGGGGTGCTAGGACAGCATCTGCGGAGCTGGGAATTTTTTTCCCACGTTACTGGGCGCTCATGCGCAATGCCTGTAGGCTCATGCGTCCTTTTGAGGAGGTGACAAACCTAGTCAGTCGCACCGAAGGCACCATCAGCGACATCATACCATTTGTTTTCTTCCTGGAGCGTGCCCTTGCGAAGAGTGCTGGATCAGGCCGTAGATGAGCGTGAAGAGGAAGAGGAAGAGTTGTGGTCACCATCACCACCAGAAACAGCCTTATCAGCATCGCTTGCTGGACCAGCGGCAACGCTGGAAGAGGATTGTGAGGAAGAGGAGTCAGAGGAGGAATGTGGCTTTGAGGAGGAGGAGGAAGACCAACCACAACAGGCATCCCAGGGTGCTCGTTGTCACCTATCTGGTACCGTGGTGTTGTACGTGGCTGGGGGGAAGAAGATACCTTCAGTGAGATCACTGAGGACGAGGAACGGGACATGAGTAGCTCGGCATCCAACCTTGTGCAAATGGGGTCTTTCATGCTGTCATGCCTGTTGAGTGACCCTCGTATAAAAAAGCTGAAGGACAACGACCTGTACTGGGTGTCCACGCTACTAGACCCCCGGTATAAGCATAAAGTGCCTGAAATGTTACCAAATTACCGCAAGTCGGAAAGGATGCAGCAGTTCCAAACTAAATACAGCGTATAAGGGTGATGTCACAGCACAACGGGAATCTAACAGGGGAAGAGGTGAAAGTAAACCTACGACTCCCACGACCACGCCGACAAGGACAGGATGCTTTACAGACGTGTTGTTTGTCAGTATATTTATGAAAATCTTAGTAGTGCTATCCAAATAATATATATAAGTTTATGGCAGGGTTATAAACACAATACAAAGAAATAGAAACCCTTATCAACCATGCACCTACTAGACCATACAATTAATATAAATATCTGAATTCTTTTATTTAGTTAATATCCATAAACATATTGAACTATATGTGCAGTAAAAGGAAACTAAATAAAAGTTTATATGCGTTAAAACCAACTCTTAAGATATGCTATCCTTCTTACAAAACCCAGAAAAATATACCTTCACAATTCAGCCTTTTATTTATTTAACACAATGGGACTAAAAACCTTTAACATCCAAGCAATACAATTCTAAACAGTGTTTATAAAACAATAGGATAATATATATATTCTGCTATTTAACTGCAATTTATCCTAATACAAAATTAACTGACAATATCAGAACTTGCATAGATGAGTTACTTGGTCAATCAGACGCAGATTTAAACAATATATATATAGGCTGTGAAATGCTAACTAAAACACACTGTTTCTTTAAATCTATTAAATACAAATTGACTATGCATATAACTTATCTTATAATAAAACTTTTATATACATCACCCAAATAAACAGCAATCCGGTTCCCAATGTTTTGCAACAGATCCAATTCACCTCAGAAATTCAAAATTGGGGTAAAGCATATGGAGTCCATATGGTAGGTGTGTGCTTTTGATTAATAACTGCCGCAGTTACTCCTTTCTGGATCAAAATAACACAACCCTTTCTTAGTCTCTATGCTGGGGTTAAATCATCTCATCTCACCCCTCCCCTTTTTGATTATTTATCAGTCATTGGTGAATATTGGAAACGCCCACGGCCTTGTCTTGGATTAGTTCTTTGCAACTGAACATGGATTGGTTTATTTGGTAAATGTGTTGTCAAGGAAATGCATTCTTTGCAACAACCAATCATCTCATGGTTGCAATTCCGCATCATAACACTAGGTGGCAGCAGACGTACAAACAAACAAATACAACAAGACCATCTCTAACATTTTTAAGCAAGTTAAAAAAAAAAATTTCTTTCATAAAATGGTTATTTAATCAGATCACACTCTCTGCATTAATCATATATAACCCCAATTACAGATGGTTAATATTAGGTTATTTTTTCTGATTATTCTGATACCAAATATGTTATATTATTAATATTTTATTTTATTTAGGTAATTTAATACTGCTAATTATTAGTTTAAAATGCATTACAATGTTATCGGTATCCTGGCATTTATATGTGAATAATAGCTTATTTTTAATTCAGTATTGTACTGTATTCCAAGTGAATCCTGTCTATGTAGATCTGAAATAAAAATAAATGTTAATAATCACTTCTCTTCAGGTCCATAAACATCTATTCATGTTCTTAAACACACAGAGGCTAAGATATTCATGCTTTCAAAACATACACATATATATACACACATATATACATATATATATATATATATATATATACATATACATCTCATATCCATTAAAATATATACAGTTGTTTTGAAATCATAATGTAAGTCATGGGCCTTCACTGTATTATCCTAACATTCTAACTTTTCAGTAACTTCAGTTGCCAGACTTTTTGTCTCATACTCACCACATGGGGTCAATCCACGAGTAGTTGTAAAAGTCTTAATGCAGCATATTTCCTGTTTAGCTAGTAGTGCAGATGTGTATTTGATGTTTAAGGATGATTAACACCTATGTGTATAAAAGCGGTTTCTCTATGATTTTGATCAGTTCCAAGATGGGTATTTCAGACATTTCGTCTCCATATATTTTGTGTGGTGTTACCTATCTGACAATCTATCCTCTTAATTTGCCTTTTATGACTCATCCTGTTCTCTTTCAAAATTACTTCCCCCAACATTCCTCTAAGTGACTGTTCTGAAATTTGGCAGGCCAAATGTTCCATTGTCTCCCCCTGTGTGTTCAGCATAATTTTACATAATGAATGTGGGAGATCTCTTAGGAACAAACCTTTGTCTACAGACCATGTTCATATCCACAGATCTATTAAATAAAGACAAATATACCTCTATATATTATTTAATAATATTTCAAATACCTTGACATAAATCCCCCTTTCCAATTCAAAAATATGTAGGACACATGTATTTGAATTGGATCAAAGTTAGTGGTATTTGGTGAGGATGTTGACCGTACATCTCCTAGACAGTCTCTTATGTAGAAAGTTTGTTATTTTGAGCCTTCATGTTTATCAGTTGGGCACCTTTAAACTACAGTATGTCTTTAGTTCATTTGGGGATGTGACACTTCATTCTCCCTCTATGACTTGTAGTTGGGATCTGGGATGACACGCTCGCAATTGATTGATATGGACCCATTTATCTATGAAACCTTCATTTTTGGGGATCCGTATTTTATAGGCCACTGGAGATATTTTGTCAGTAATGACAAAAGGACCTTTCCATGAGGGAAGAAATTTCTTCTCCCTAACCTGATCTCTTCCAAAGTTATAAAGATAAACTTTATCATTTATTTCATATTCCTTTTTGGATGTTTTGAGATCATAATAGGTTTTAGTGGCAGTTGCGGCTCTTTCTAAATTCCTTTGAGCAAATGCAAAGGCATGTTGCAGGTGTCTCCTTAGGTTTTCCACATATTGATGTGTATTGGCAGCGTTTATCAAATTTTGGTCTGATGTACGGTACAGCAGATGCTGAGGTAGAACCATTCTTCTACCAGTCATCAGTTCAAAAGGTGACATCTTGGTAGCACTACTTGGAGTTGCTCTTAATGCCATTAAGACTAGAGGTAGTTTTATATCCCAGTCTTTACCTGTTTCACTCACAAACTTTTTGAGGATTTTAACAATGGATTGGTTGTAACGCTCTACACCACCACTTGAGGCAGCTCTATAAGCAATATGGAGCTTTCTTTTAACCCCTAGTATTTTCCACATTTTTGTCATCACTTCGCTAGTGAAGTGGGTCCCCCGATCTGACTCGATTCTTTGGGGCAGACCAAATCTGGAAAATATATGGTTGATGAGCAATGCTGCACATGTTTCAGCACTATTGTTAGGTGCACTAATGCACTCTACCCATTTAGTGAACAGGCATGTCACTGTTAACATGTACTTGTTACCTCTTGATGACCTTGTTACCGGACCAATAAAATCAATTTGTATATCTGACCATGGCATTACCATCCCCCTTTTCTGCAATGGCGCTCTATGTGTTGGTGCAGTGGGTTGGAACTGTGGGCAGATTAAACACCCTTGACAGTAGGTTTGAACATCTTTCAACATGTGTGGCCAAAAAGCATAATCACGTAATATTTCATACGTGAGTTTGGCACCACGATGACCAGATGTGGGAGCATCATGGGCATGTTGAAGCATTAGACCTCTGAACTTGGTGGGTACTACCCACTGCTGGATGCCAGTTTTGGAGGTTCTAATTAACAAACCATCCTGCAATTTGAATTGTGATTTAGATTTTATTAAGATTCTCAGATCTTCTTTGCCAATACAATCATCTTTTGAGATGGGGTTGCTTTCAGGATCTTCTATGTGTTTATAGAAGATGCCTACAATGGGGTCTTCTTTTTGACTAGTGATCAGGTCCTCACTAGGAGAATCCTGACTCCATTGTACCAAGTTAGGCTCACTCTGTTGTTTTGCCTGGTTTCTGGTAATGGCTTCTACCTGAATTGCACCCATTAAGTGGTCAATATTAAGGAGTTCTCCAGTTATGGCTCCTTGTTTGGCTAATGAATCCGCAAGGTCATTGCCTTCCTTATCAGGACCTAAAACTCTGGAATGACCCTTGGTCTTTTTCCAGTGTATGGTTAAATCATTGGATACTACCAGATTATCAATCTCGCAGAACAATTTGCCATGCTTGACTGGTTTGTTATTGCTTTTCTGCATGCCATTTCTTTTCCAAGTTGGCAGGTATTCAACAAAACTGTCACGCACATAATTTGAGTCAGTTATGATCACAAATTCATGAATACCATGTTCAATAGCCATTCCAATGGTTTTGAAAACAGCAGTTAGTTCAGCAACTTGACTGGATCTTGGTCCAATGTTGAAACCTATAGATATATTTGGGAATCCATTTGCCCCCATTATACCAATGCCAGCGACTAATCTGCGCTCATTATCAATAGTGGCATGGTAAGAACAACCATCAACATATACCCAAGGTAATGTTTGACAATGGTCCTCATTGTACATTTTATATGGGGAAAGCAATTGTTCTTCCAGAAAATCATCTTCTGATAATTCTTCCCCAGGATCTCTAGCAGTACAGTCGTGGAGCTCAGCAAGCCCTTGTGCGACTGGATTCTTTTTATTCTGCTTGTAGCGAATTTCTAAGGGCCAGCCTTGTAAGGAAAGAGTCCACGCTGTTATGCGGCTATTAGACAAATTCCCATCTCTTATTCTCTCACTTTGCAAATATAGCAAAGGCTGGTGGGCCGTTTCCACAATAATTTTCTCGCCCTGTATATAGCTGCGGAAATTTTGTAGAGCCCATACAGTAGATAAGAGGGCTTTTTCGCAATCGCTAAATTTTATTTCTACTGGGGATAGATTTTTGCTCGCATAAGCAATGGCTTTGTTCAAATTATCATGCTTTTGGTATAACACAGCACTCATGCTTATATCTGTGTAACCTGTCTCTAAGAAGAAAGGTTTGCCACCTTCAGGGTACGCTAAGCAAGGTGCTTGAGTGAGTTTTCTCTTCAGCTCTCTGATGGCTGTCTCTTGAGACTCACTCCAGTGCCATTTCACATCTTTCTTTAGAAGAAGTAGTAGTGGTTTAGCTAATTCCGCATAATTATCAATGAATTTGCGAGAATAATTCGTCGTACCCAGGAATGATCTCAATTCCTTTAAGTTAGTTGGGTTTTTAGAATTTACTATAGCTTCCACCTTTTTCTTTTGGGGATTTAATCCTTCAGAGGTAACTTCATGTCCCAAGAAGTTTACACGAGTGCGGCACCATTGAGCTTTTTGCAGGGATAATTTGACTCCTGCCCTTTTAAGTTGGCTGAGGACGTGTTTAAGCTCTGCGATGTGTTTTTCAAAGTCTGTGCTTTTGATTAAAACATCATCAACATAAGATAAGGTCCCCCTTTCCAGTGCGTCAGGCATAGCCTTATGCATGAATACAGCAAATTCATGTCCAGAATTTATGTATCCAAATGGAAGTCTCTGGAATGCATACTGAACCTTTTGGAAGGAGAATGCTAGCTTATATTGGTCCTCTTCATGTACCTTTATGGTCCAATATCCCTGTGCACAATCAATGGCAGTGAATATTTTGGATCCCTGCATTTGTGCTAGGCACTGGTCAATGTATGGTACAGGCCAGCCAGACATGTATACTCGTTTGTTTAGCTGTCTTAAATCAGCACACAAACGCCATTGTCCATTGGGCTTAAGGACACCTAGAATAGAATTATTATAAGAGCTGTGCACCTGTCTGATAATACCTCTTTCTTCCAAATTCCTTATGATCTCTGCAAGAGAATCATATGAGGCTAAGGGAAGTCTGTATTGTTTGACAAATACAGGTGGTGCATTAGGATCTGTTTGTATCCTTGCAATGTGCAAGTCTGTAGTACCACAGTCATAAGAATCCTTAGCGAAAATATCCTTGTACTCCATCAGGAGTTCTCGCAGCTGTTGGCGTTCATCATCGCTGGAACAGCCATTAGCTAAGGATATTTGCTCTTCGACTATTTGCTGAAATCCTGGAAAGATTTCAGGCTGTCCTATTTCATATGCTTCTTCCAGTCTAGAGGTGAGATCCCCTTGATTATAATTTACATTGCTCCCATGATTCTGGGTATTGGGGTAATCTTGCTGTTTGATTGGCTGATCAAACACTAGAGAGGCTTCTTCAATTTTACAGATGCCTTCCTCTGAGCTGAAGGGATAAATAGATTGAACATTAAATAGACCCTCTGGCATGGATGCAAAGGATTGTTCTATTAATTGTTCTTCAGTTAGGTATCCTTCAGGTATTAGCCCAATTACATTATTCTGGAATCCAAAAGTGTAATAACTTGATTCCAGTGCATATCCTATGGTAGTTCCCTTGGATAAGGTTATATCCTGTGGGGTCATGTTATGTACAATAATATGTATTGGAACAGTTCCAATATTCACCATAGGAGTGTAAGTCACTGTGACACCCAGATTTTGTATTCTATGGGAGAGGCAAATCAGTGTTTCAGAAGTTTTTAATTTCTGACCTCTCTTTACCTGTAAGGGTAAAAGAAATTTATCAGCCCCAGCAGGAATTATAACATCGCTAGATACCTGCATATTCACAGCATATGGCAATTGCTGGTTTGATTTCAGGGCTGCATTTTCATCCTGAAATACTTCAGGGTCCCCCTTTAACCTGCTCCAGAGGCAAGAATTAATCAAATCTATTTGTATGGCATATCTATGTAAGATATCATTGCCAATGTATATTTGATTATTGGGAGTATTTAAAACTAAAAACAGGTGCTTCACTGACTTATTACCAATAGAGATAGATAATAAGCACTTAGCTGTGATGTTATAGCTTTCAGACCTGTCATCCAGGCCGTTGACGCAGTGGTCTTGGGGAGAAAGATATTTAATCACTTTAGGTTCAGCTATTTGCGTTAATAAACCTTCGCTTATATAGCTAGCTTCCTGTTTTAAGTTTATTTTAGCATACTCGGTTTTACCAAGGTCATGCACTTGTATAGGGATAAATAGATCCTCTTTAACTCTCTCAATCCCTGTGAGGTATTGAGTGTGGCCTCCCCCCCTTAGGGATTTTATAATCCCCCTTGTGGAGTGATATGGTTAATACATCGCTATCTAGGGAAATATTCGCTATCTTTCCAGGCGATATTTTAAAAGTATTACCATCAGAGCCACTAAAAGGAGTCTGATCATCTATTTGCAGAATAGTGATTTCAGGTGTAGAGTTATTCCTGAAATGAATCTCCACAGCATCTGGTTTCTCTTCCACCACGTGACAGTTGTGTCGGGTGCGAGATATACCAGATTTTTCATAATTGATAGGCCGTTTAACTTGCGACCAAATTACATTATTTATGCAATCAATTATGGTGCTTAATCGTTTCAGGAGATCACTACCAATAATTAAACGATCAGTTGGCAGATCCACTATAATGACAGGGTGTCTTATGACCCTGTTCCCCAATTTAAATTTTAACCAGGCAGTACCGTAGACTTTTAGGGAGTCACCCCCAACACCTATTAGAGAACCGTCAAATTCTCTTATTTTGGGTTTGTGGGGTGTTAGCTCATTTAGCTGTGTGTAGTACCTGTGGGATAAGATAGTTGCCTGTGACCCAGTGTCAATTAATCCCCTGATAGGGTTGGAGACTGAATCTTGCAGCTCAACTAGTACATAATATCTTCCTGTAGTTTCTATCATTTCACACATAAAATTTGCATTCTCATACATTTGTGGGCTTCGCCACGTATTACCTGAGTTTGCCATGCTTTCCGATGCAGAAGAAGCTTCATACCTACCTGTTTCCTCTATGACAGGGTCGGCTGGATTCTTGTGTACTGCATCTGTGGAAATAATGTTAAGAGAACACTGCAGAGGAAAAGTTTGGTTAATTTTTCCCGGCTGATGTCGCTCATTGTCACAGCTAATTTGTCCATTTCCGGTCTGTGGGGAGATAACATGATTAGTATCATTAATATTTATTACTACATTTTGTATATCTCTCCCCTCCCCTTCAGGTGATATTGCAGTATTTATGACTGTGCCTGTGGTCCACTGCTGACCACTGGCTGTACCCCTAAAAAAGTATTGTTCGGTTGCTGAGCCGTAGATTTTTGACTCATATTAGCGATTTGTTCGCTCAACCGATTTAATTGGGTAAACAGCATATCTACCTGATTGTACAAGTTACCTCTACCCCTGGGCCTATCTCTTGGTGCCCCATTGTACTGATTCCTGGACCATTGGGTTCCCTCAGAATCAGGGCCACTATTTCTATTCTGGCGTGGTTGCCCCTGGGGTTCAGCTTGTTCAGTATTAATATTTTGGGGAGCATTATATACCTGGGGTGTCTGGTTACCCTGAGAATATCTTCGCCGTTTATTGTATCTACCCTTGCGCGGAGACCAATTATTTGGTGAGTATTCTCTTTGTGAGTAATTATTCACCTGATTATGTCCCCCACTTTGGTTATAGTCTCCCTGCGCCTCAACCTGTGTAGGGGGAGGGGCAGAATTAAACCTCTGTGGAGATGGCCTGTTTTGACTGGCCACCTCTGCATAAGTTCTGTTTTTAGACTCCAAATTGAGGGGTTTAGGTGACACCCTAGTTTCTGCTACAATTTTGGGTTTTGATTCCTTTTTAACCCCCTGCTCACTGGACTGCTGAATAGAGTATAACTTCGTACTCTCTTTGATCAGCCATTCCAATGAGCAGTCCTCATCAAAATCTCTAGCTAAGTTGATTTTGATGGGTGTAGGCAATGCTTCAAAAAATAAATTTACAAATTCTGAGCCATCAAATCTGGGATTATCTTCAGCCATACTGTACGCATTTTTCAATACAGAAAGGAATTCGATTGGACTCTGATTTGCACGACACTTTAAACCATATACCGCTATTTTTGCGGCAGTTTTAGTGCGATATTGCCCGAATTCTTTTCTGCATTGTTGTTTTACCCCATTCCAGGAATGAATATTCATATCCTTTAGTGAAACAAAGAATTTGTGATGCTTACTGTCAAATACCCAAGGCAGAAATTCAATTTTCAATTTCTCACTTGTAACATTCATTATAGCTAACGCATTTTCAAAAGCCTGTAAATGATCAATTACAGATGTTGTTCCCTTATTGGAGAATATAGGTACTGCGCGTTGTACGAAGGTGATTATTTTATGGGAATCATAGACTTTATCAGACTTATTTTGGGACTCTCTGTTAGAGTTTCCCTCCCCCGCATCAGCTGCGCTACAGCTGTCCTCTGGATTTACATCCTGAGGGGATTGTCTATTTGGGAAATCTACTTCTGACCCGTTAGGCGTCATTTGTCTATGTTGTTCTATATATTTTCGTACCTCGTCCCTGACGCGTTCGCTAAAGGAGTTAGCATTATCTGTATTATTCTCATTGCTAATATAGGGGTTTTCATTATGGCGATATGACCTTTTTAAATCGCTTAATTCTCTCTGGCTTTGCGCAAGCTGTTTATTTAAATCTTGTATCTGCGCGATTAAGTCCATATTGTGCTTATCTAAGGTGGCTAGGTTTTGGGCAAATTCATCCATTTTATTTTTGGCTGTTTTTAAACCCTCTTCGCGTCTGCGCGAGGAACGAATACTATTTTCTAGCTCCTGTATTTGCAATCGTTTGTCTGTGACACAAAACGACATTTCGTCAATTATGCATATTAAAAGGGGCCAAGATTTTAGTATTAGTTCTTCTCGCTTTTTGGGATCTTTGCATTGATTAATCATTAATAATTCCTGGAAGAATTCATTCTCTTCATTCCACATATTATTATTAACGGTAATATTTTTAGCCCTAGTTTCAAGCATATCCATAAAATCATTTAATTCACCCGCAATATTAAACTTCCCTTTAAGGTAACTTAAGATATC
Source organism: Bombina bombina (assembly GCF_027579735.1). NCBI lineage: Eukaryota > Metazoa > Chordata > Amphibia > Anura > Bombinatoridae > Bombina > Bombina bombina. The sequence goes on along the minus strand of NC_069504.1, from coordinate 477,010,507 downwards.
TTTCTTAAGGACCTGACCTTTAGTAATAGGTATGGTTATGGGACCAATTTCATTGCTATGTATAGAATTAAATGAGTCACTTCTGGCTACAGACATTATTGTATTGGTTTAGTATTTATTTAACTAAAACGCTAATACAATTTTTGCCAATAAAAAGAGAGAAGAAAAAAAAATTATATTTAAAAAAAAAAAAAATATATTATTAATTTTGAAATATGAAAAATTAATATTTCGAAATATGAAAAATTTATATTTTTGATTAACTTTGAAAATATGAAAAATTAATATTTTTGATTAATTTTTAAATATGAAAAATTAATATTTTTATTAATCTTTCAAAAATTAATCTTTAATAATATTTCAAGATATTAATATCAATCTCGAAATATGAAAATTAATATTTCAACTTTTCAAAAAAAATTATATCTTCAAAATATAAATATCGAAATATGAATTTTTTTTTTTTTTCTCTTTTATAATTATTTCTATTTACTTACAAATATATTATATCAATTATGATGGATATTATTAAATCTCATGCAAAAGTGCCTCCAATTATTATGTCAGTATATTTATGAAAATCTTAGTAGTGCTATCCAAATAATATATATAAGTTTATGGCAGGGTTATAAACACAATACAAAGAAATAGAAACCCTTATCAACCATGCACCTACTAGACCATACAATTAATATAAATATCTGAATTCTTTTATTTAGTTAATATCCATAAACATATTGAACTATATGTGCAGTAAAAGGAAACTAAATAAAAGTTTATATGCGTTAAAACCAACTCTTAAGATATGCTATCCTTCTTACAAAACCCAGAAAAATATACCTTCACAATTCAGCCTTTTATTTATTTAACACAATGGGACTAAAAACCTTTAACATCCAAGCAATACAATTCTAAACAGTGTTTATAAAACAATAGGATAATATATATATTCTGCTATTTAACTGCAATTTATCCTAATACAAAATTAACTGACAATATCAGAACTTGCATAGATGAGTTACTTGGTCAATCAGACGCAGATTTAAACAATATATATATAGGCTGTGAAATGCTAACTAAAACACACTGTTTCTTTAAATCTATTAAATACAAATTGACTATGCATATAACTTATCTTATAATAAAACTTTTATATACATCACCCAAATAAACAGCAATCCGGTTCCCAATGTTTTGCAACAGATCCAATTCACCTCAGAAATTCAAAATTGGGGTAAAGCATATGGAGTCCATATGGTAGGTGTGTGCTTTTGATTAATAACTGCCGCAGTTACTCCTTTCTGGATCAAAATAACACAACCCTTTCTTAGTCTCTATGCTGGGGTTAAATCATCTCATCTCACCCCTCCCCTTTATGATTATTTATCAGTCATTGGTGAATATTGGAAACGCCCACGGCCTTGTCTTGGATTAGTTCTTTGCAACTGAACATGGATTGGTTTATTTGGTAAATGTGTTGTCAAGGAAATGCATTCTTTGCAACAACCAATCATCTCATGGTTGCAATTCCGCATCATAACACTAGGTGGCAGCAGACGTACAAACAAACAAATACAACAAGACCATCTCTAACATTTTTAAGCAAGTTAAAAAAAAAAATTTCTTTCATAAAATGGTTATTTAATCAGATCACACTCTCTGCATTAATCATATATAACCCCAATTACAGATGGTTAATATTAGGTTATTTTTTCTGATTATTCTGATACCAAATATGTTATATTATTAATATTTTATTTTATTTAGGTAATTTAATACTGCTAATTATTAGTTTAAAATGCATTACAATGTTATCGGTATCCTGGCATTTATATGTGAATAATAGCTTATTTTTAATTCAGTATTGTACTGTATTCCAAGTGAATCCTGTCTATGTAGATCTGAAATAAAAATAAATGTTAATAATCACTTCTCTTCAGGTCCATAAACATCTATTCATGTTCTTAAACACACAGAGGCTAAGATATTCATGCTTTCAAAACATACACATATATATACACACATATATACATATATATATATATATATATATATATATATACATATACATCTCATATCCATTAAAATATATACAGTTGTTTTGAAATCATAATGTAAGTCATGGGCCTTCACTGTATTATCCTAACATTCTAACTTTTCAGTAACTTCAGTTGCCAGACTTTTTGTCTCATACTCACCACATGGGGTCAATCCACGAGTAGTTGTAAAAGTCTTAATGCAGCATATTTCCTGTTTAGCTAGTAGTGCAGATGTGTATTTGATGTTTAAGGATGATTAACACCTATGTGTATAAAAGCGGTTTCTCTATGATTTTGATCAGTTCCAAGATGGGTATTTCAGACATTTCGTCTCCATATATTTTGTGTGGTGTTACCTATCTGACAATCTATCCTCTTAATTTGCCTTTTATGACTCATCCTGTTCTCTTTCAAAATTACTTCCCCCAACATTCCTCTAAGTGACTGTTCTGAAATTTGGCAGGCCAAATGTTCCATTGTCTCCCCCTGTGTGTTCAGCATAATTTTACATAATGAATGTGGGAGATCTCTTAGGAACAAACCTTTGTCTACAGACCATGTTCATATCCACAGATCTATTAAATAAAGACAAATATACCTCTATATATTATTTAATAATATTTCAAATACCTTGACATGTTGATGGAGGAAATGCGGAGCTTTTTAACTCCTATGCATCACCACAGCCCTTCGGGGTCCACCCTCAGAGAATGACTCGACTGACAGGTAGCAGACTACCTCGCCTTAACTGCAGATCTCGACACTCAGAGGAGCGATGAACCCCTTGACTATTGTGTGTGCAGGCTTGACCTGTGGCCTGAGCTATCCCAATTTGCAATAGAACTTCTGGCCTGCCCCGCTTCAAGTGTCCTGTCAGAAAGGACCTTCAGTGCAGCAGGAGGTATTGTAACTGAGAAGAGAAGTCGCCTAGGTCAAAAAAGTCTAGATTACCTCACCTTTATTAAGATGAATGAGGGATGGATCCCGAAGGGACTGACATTGGGCGATACATTCGAGTAAAAAAGGCCTGATGAGATGAGCTGCCTTGGGCTAAAAATGGTCCACACGCTGCTGTATTTTATCTTCGAATGCCGGATGACTTGCGTGACTTATCCGCCACCAACTAGGGTTCAAGCCACAATGTTTTAGGGCACTTTCTGCCTGGGAAACAAACATCAATTTTTCTGGCTGCTGCTACAGCAGCGGCTGCAACAATACCTAATTTTTCAGGCATATGTACATGCCTAATTTTTCTGGCCTCTGGTGCAGCACTGTGGTTTCAAAAACCAAACCAATAAAAAAGGCACATAACAGGGATTAAACTGATAGGAATAGTACTACTTAACACACCACTCCTATTTAGTGGCACATTAGATTGCACGCGCAGTGCCCCAAATTTGAAGTAGGAGGACCGACCAAGCATCTTTTTCCATCTCCCGGTTCCTAAAATCCATGCAATATACACGTCCCCTGATAGGGGACGGAACAGGGATTAAACTGATAGGAATAGTACTACTTAACACACCTTATAATAATGCAGAGAGAGGCAACGCATAGAAAGGAGTCTGAAGAAGAGGAGTCAGAGGAGGAAGGTGGCTTTGAGGAGGTGGAAGACCAAACACAGCAGGCGTCCCAGGGGGCTTGTTGTCACCTTTCGGGGACCCTTGGTGTTGTACGTGGCTGGGTGGAGGAAGAGACCTTCAATGACATCAGTGAGGACAAGGAACGGGACATGGCTAGCTTGGTATCCAACCTTGTGCAAATGGGGAGTTTGCGGTTGTGCAAATGGACTGTTTGCGGTTGTTTGCGGTGCGTTAAAGGGACAGTCTAGGCCAAAATAAACTTTCATGATTCAGATAGAGCATGTAATTTTAAACAATTTTCCAATTTACTTTTATCACCAATTTTGCTTTGTTCTCTTGGTATTCTTAGTTGAAAGCTTAACCTAGGAGGTTCATATGCTAATTTCTTAGACCTTGAAGCCCACCTTTTTCAGATTGCATTTTAACAGTTTTTCACCACTAGAGGGTGTTAGTTCACGTATTTCATATAGATAATACTGTGCTCATGCACGAGAAGTTATCTGGGAGCAGGCACTGATTGGCTAGACTGCAAGTCTGTCAAAAGAACTGAAAAAAGGGGCAGTTTGCAGAGGCTTAGATACAAGATAATCACAGAGGTTAAAAGTATATTATTGTAAATGTGTTAGTTATGCAAAACTGGGAAATGGGTAATAAAGGGATTATCTATCTTTTAAAACAATAAAAATTCTGGTGTAGACTGTCCCTTTAAACGGGGAGTTTGGTCTGTCACTGTGAAGCGGGCGTAACCCTTACACTACCTGATCAATACCACATCATATCTGATGTTTTAAAGCACGTTATTCCAAACAATTTAGGAATGTTAGGTTATTTATGCCATTTGTGGCTTAAAACCAGACTCTGCATCAACTATGTAATTTTCCATGGGAGTTTTGCCATGGATCCCCCTCCGGCATGCCACAGTCCAGGTGTTAGTCCCCTTGAAATAACTTTTCCATCACTATTGTGGCCAGAAAGAGTCCCTGTGGGTTTAAAAATTCGCCTGCCCATTGAAGTCAATGGGGGTTCGCCCGGTTCGCAAATTTTTGGCGAAGTTCGCGTTCGCTGTTCGCAAACCCAAATTTTTAGGTTCGCGACATCACTAATGATTAATCGACAGTTTCAATTCAAGTGAGTTACAACAGGTATGCTGACAACAATGTAATATATTTGATCAAGTATATACGTGCATAACCAATATGTAAACAAAACAATCAGTAATTAGTCTGACATATCATGGCCAAGCTCCTCATATAAATCTTATGTCAGGATAGTGAGGGTAGGGGCGAGAGGAGGAGTTGCCCAAATAAAGAACAATCCCTTCTAGATCTCACTTATAGGTCACAAACTCAGTATAATAGAATGAAAAGAATGGAGTTTAAAGATGGTTTGGTAATACGAGGGGGGGGGGGGATTTTTAAGCACCCCCTTAAATTCACTTATATGTTTAGAGGGGAGGGAGGAAAGTTAGGGGGGGGGGGGGTAATGGGGAAGGGGGAAGAATGCAGAGGGTGAGGAAGTGATATAAACCTAGAGAAGAATCTCTACATGTAAGTCGCTTACTAAGGGGAAGAGGTGGATTCAGCAGTGAAGTGTCCTGAGCAGTTATGTTTGGCTTCCAGTCAGTGTTATGTTGTTCTGACTTTCCAGTCTGCCCAGACCAGTTCAAACAGGTCAGAGTTGTTTAGTTCATAAAAGATTAGGCTTACCATAATTTTTAGAGGTGAAACTGGGACCACCTGGTGCGGTGCCAGTGGGGGTGTGGTCAGGAGCGTGGTCAAGGGGGCGTGGCAATTACCGGTCCTTTTAAAGTAGTAGCTTTTATGTGTGTAATGTTTTGTGGATACTCTACCCTTCTTCAGTCAAACAAGTGAATCACACAGTTTAAATAGACCATAACACCACCCCCTAGTGAAAAATGCACCATTACTCTAAATTAACACATACATTAATCTAAATCTCAGATTCTAAATAATGCCAAACATCAAGCATAATTATCAATTTCACAATTTAATATCTGCAGTGTAATATGTGTTTTATGTGTCTAATTAAGGAACAGAGCCAAATACTGCTAAGGCATAAATACTACATTGAATGAAATAAGTAAAAAAGAAACACATACCTGCTAAAGCTGTTTAAGAGGCTATTCTATACCATAACGCAGGAAGATTATAGCCAAAATGCTATCCTGCATAAAGTAAAGCAAGATCCAGGCCAAAAATCCTTCCTGACTGTACTTCCTAGTCATACCCATATGATTCCCCTAAAGGTGTATTACCGGCAATGTCACTAGGGGTCGGGGGGTTAAATTCTTAGAAAAATAAACCAAGTAGTACTACAAAATTAAAAAAACCCTACGCTGCTCACTCAGTCTGTACTACTAAATGTAAACTTTGAAGGACACGAACGTTAAGCTAAGCAGGGCTGTATGTAACAAAGTACCAGCATCCAACTATACTGGAGAGCCACAGTCCAGTCATTTTGATTAATGTGTCCGGGTTTCAGGTGGTCTGAAACCCAGACACATGATTTGAAACCTGGAGGTGGCAACCCTACTGGGACAGAATGAACAACTGGGTGGGACACTGGGACAGCCCCTCCAAACCGGGACAATCCCAGTAAAAGTGGGACTTCTGGTAAGCCTATAAAAGATGTCCTTCTCCATAGCATATAAGTATGCCATTGTGTTACAACTGTGGACCAACTAGGGGAGAGCTCTTTTTTCCCACGAATAGGCTATGGAATGTTTGACAGTCATAAATAGGTATATACAAATGTATGAGTGATGTTTAGGAAGAGCATGAATGTGTAAATGCAGAAGAGCTACAGCTGGTGACTTAGGGAGGGGAACACCCATACGTGAAAGGGATGCGAAACATTTATATCACTTTTTTTATTGTACTAGGTTATGCAAAACAATTTTTATTCGTTAGAATTATTATACACAGTTATTTGTTTACTGTCTTGCAAAATTCTTTGTTAGTTCTGTGTTCACACAAGATTCAGTTGAATTATACAACACCTATAAACTTTAACATCCTCCTAAAGGTTTTTAGTACCATATTATTTAAAGGGACACTGAAGTCAAAATTAAACATTCATGATTCAGATAGAGCATGCAATTTTAAAAGACTTTGCAATTTACTTCCAATTGCAAATTGTGCACAGTCCTTTTATATATGCATTTTTCGGAGGCACCAGCTACTACTGAGCATATTCAAAAGTTCACAGTGTATACGTATATGAGCCTGGGCAAGGTTAGAGGCTGTCACATGATACAAGGGGCAGGCAAATAGAAGTAAATTTTGAAATCTGTCATAAAAAACTACAAAACATTAAAACCCAGAGTAAATGCTATAGCATTGTCTTTTTAAGATGCACTTATTGATTATGCAATTCTACTGCATTTAATGGTCATTTAAAGGGATATTAAACAAGTTGAGATAGTAATATAAAATTATAAACTGTATATATAAAAAATCTCTGCAATATACTTTTATTATTTATTTTGTCCCTTTCTTATAATTCCATTCTGAAATTGAGAGCTTTTCAGTTCCTGTTAGAAATGAAAGTGCTGAACATGGTTATATTATACACAGCCATAGGCCTCAAGTTATGAAAGTCTGGCGGACCTGACCCGACAGTGCGGATCAGGTCCGCCAGACCTCGCTGAATACGCGAGCAATACGCTCACTGTATTCATCATTGCACCAGCAGCTCACAGGAGCTGCTGGTGCAACGCCGCCCCCTGCAGACTCGCGGACAATTGGCCGCCAGCAGGGGGGTGTCAATTAACCCGATCGTACTCGATCGGGTTGAATTGCGGCGATGTCTGTCCGCCTGCTGATCGGAACAGCCAATAGAATGCAAGCTCAATCTGATTGGCTGATTGGATCAGCCAATCGGATTGAACTTGAATCTGATTGGCTGATTCCATCAGCCAATCAGAATTTTCTTACCTTAATTCCGATTGGCTGATAGAATCCTATCAGCCAATCGGAATTCGAGGGACGCCATCTTGGATGATGTCCCTTAAAGGAACCGTCATTCGTCGGGAAGTCGTCGGTGAAGATGGATGTTCCGCGTCAGCGAGATGAAGATGGATCCGGAAGAAAGAAGATCGAAGATGCCGCTTGATAGAAGACTTCAGCCGGATCATGGACCTCTTCAGCTCCCGCTTGATAGAAGACTTCAGCCGGATCATGGACCTCTTCAGCTCTCGCTTGGATCAAGACTTCAGCCGGATCATGGACATTGCAATATCCCTAAGTCTCCCTTATGGGAAATAATATATATATATGTAGGTATTCCTATTTATGCAGTTTTCAATGGGGAATGAGAACTGATACCTCTTAGGAATAGCAACTGTGTATAATAAAGAGTGAGGTGAGTTTGGAGTCACAAGTATTCAGGTTAGTATATACTTGGACAATTATAACTCCCTTCAACAATGAGAAGTCAAATATAAGGCTTTAGCTTTCTTTCTCTGCTTTGGTTTTATAACCCTATATGAATACCTGAAACTTGGTAAATTGTATAAAGTTCAGAGCAAGCAGTTATAAGTGATGTTGAAGTTAGATGAGCGTTTAGGGTTAATGAATGTCTCAGAGATAGCAGAGTTATTGCCAAAATATAGATGTAAGTTTAGGGTTGTTAAACTTCAGTGTTAATGTAAGCGGAGATGCAGAAGTATCAACAGTTAATTAGCAAGCAAACAAGTAATATCTTGATGGAGGCAGTTCAGATATATATACGTTCACAAAAGTGTAACAGTCTCAATAGATATCAAGTTAGTCTGTGAAAGTCAAATAGACTAAATACTTGCGTTGCCATCAAAGATTGTAGTAAGGTTCGGTCTGGTCCTATAGCGCTGAGTTGTTCAGTCCTGGATAAGCTGTTTGGTGGCGGTCACACGCCGTGAGCAGTATCCATGCGGGGAGCTTGTTCCGACTTCCGTTTCCACACGCTGTTGGAGTGGTGACGTCAGCGTGCTGTGAGACGCACTGTTAGTCAAGTCTGAAAGGTACTGGGGAGAAAAGGTAAATGCGATGGTTATATTTGACTTCAGAGGGATTAAGAAATAGTTGCGGTATATGTTTCCTTTGAGCTCTGTGTTGGATTTGGGTGATCCAGATAAAGTATAACAGAAGTTAGTTAGACTTAGGAGTAGGTAAAGATTTCAGCAATGAATCGTTTACCACACACTTGCAATTATCAAGCAATTGTAAAAGTGCTTGAATCCCTCCTTAAATAGGTGTTCCGGTGAACCACTGAGTAAATCTTAAAGGGACAGGTATTACCACAGGTGATCTACTAAAGAGGCAGATAATATGACAGATCCCTCCCGTCAGGATGCCCTCCATCCTCCCCCAGCACCTGGTTTAGTCGGATATTTGGTATGGAATTCGGAAAGTAATTGTGGAGCATGGAGGTTAGAATGATGAACCCAGGAATCTTCTTCTGGTCCATATCCTTTCCATTGAACCAAATATTCAACTCTTCTCCAACGTATATGGGAGTCAAGGATTTTTTCGATTTCGTATTCTGATTGATCCGGTTCGGTTATGACAGAGGGGTTGGTAACTGGAAGCGGCCTGTTGTCGTTTCCAAGGAAAGGTTTTAACAGGGATACACGAAAGGATGGATGTATCTTTAGTGTTGGTTGAAGTTTAAGAGTGACAGCGTTAGGATTGATGATCCTTATGATAGTATAAGGTCCAATGAATTGATTTGCAAGATTTTTACAGGGTACTGTGAGTCTAAGATTTTTCGTGGAAAGTAGAACACGGTCTCCAACTTTGAAGGTTGGAGGATTACATCTTTTGGTATCGTAATATTTCTTTTGCGTGGATTTGGCTTCTTCGAGATGTCTTTTCAATAGAGTAAGAGAGGCTCTAATGTTTTGGGAGTAATCTGAAACGGTTGGATTGACGGATACAAGGTCTCTACCAGGAAGAGACTTAGGATGGTATCCGTAGGTGGCATGAAATGGAGATGTTTTGGTGGAGGTGTTCATAGAGTTATTATATGCGAATTCTGCTAATGGTAACCAATCTGCCCAATCATCTTGAAGATGGGAAACATAGCAACGAAGATACTGTCCTAAAGTTTGATTAGTACGTTCAGTCAATCCGTTGGATTGGGGGTGGAATGCTGTAGAGAGTCTTGATGAGATTTGAAGAATTCGACATAATTCCCTCCAGAATCTGGAGGTGAATTGTGTCCCCCGATCTGAGACAATGGATGTGGGTAATCCATGTAGTTTCACTATATGAGACATAAAGATTTTAGCTGTAGTGATGGCAGTTGGTAGTGTTTTTAACGGTATAAAATGCGCTAGTTTGGTGAGATGATCAATTACCACTAGAATGGTGGTGAATTGGTTGGAAGGTGGTAAATCCACTATGAAGTCCATAGCTATCATAGACCATGGAACCTCTGGAATGGGTAATGAACACATAAGACCAAACGGTTTATGATGGTCTTTCTTATTTCGAGCGCATGTATTACACTTTGTCACAAAATCTACTACGTCTTGATTTAGTTGTGGCCACCAAAAGGTTCTCTTGAGGAGTTCCTGTGTTTTTGTAATTCCGGGGTGTCCAGAGAGTGGTGAATCATGGTAATGTCGTATGAGTTCCTGACGTAGTGATGCGGGTATGTAAGTCTTATTGTTGTGAGTCAATAATCCTGTCTTTTCATCTTGCTTACAAAATGAAGGAATATCCGTGTCTGATTGTAAAGCGTTTACTATCTCTGTGAGTAAAGTAGTTGCAGAAGCGATGATTTTTTGAGGAGCTATGATATATTTTTTATCTGGTTCTTCAGTGATTGGTTCAAGGGATCTGGAGAGGGCGTCTGCCTTCACGTTCTTAGAACCAGGTCGATAGGTTATTAAGAATTCAAACCTGTCGAGAAATAAAGCCCAACGGACCTGTCTAGACGAAAGTGTTTTGTTATTCCTCAGGTATTGAAGATTCTTGTGATCGGTGAAGATGTAGAATGGTTTGGAGGTGCCTTCGAGTAAATGCCTCAAATGTTCCAGAGCACATTTAATGGCTAACAATTCTTTATCTCCTACGGAGTAGTTTTGTTCTGCATTTGTGAGTGTTCTAGAGTAATGTGCAACCGGATGTAGGGTAGGAGTAGACAAACTTTGTTGGGAGAGAACAGCCCCAATTCCTGTATTGGTGGCATCAACCTCTACTGTATATTGGCAATCAGGGTGGGGAAGTTGCAATATTGGAGCAGTTGAGAATTTCGTTTTCAGCAGTTGGAAAGCATCTTGAGCTTCATTGTTCCATAAAAATTTCTGTTTGCCTGTTAACCTAGTTAAAGGTTTGACAATTGTGGAGAAACTTCTTATAAAACGTCTGTAAAAGTTGGCAAACCCCAGGAATCGTTGTAATGATTTAACAGATGTGGGTCTAGCCCAATTGAGTATAGAGGATACCTTTTCAGGATCCATTGTTATTCCAGTAGGTGAAATTATGTATCCCAAGAATTTAATAGTCTTTACATGGAAACAATACTTCTCCATCTTGGCGTAGAGTTGATGTTCACGCAGTCTAGCTAACACCCACCTTACATGTTTAATATGTTCTGTTATATTACGAGAGTAATTTAGAATGTCATCCAAGTAAATTACCACGCACACATCCATTAGGTCTTTAAAGATATCATTTATAAAATACTGGAATGTGGCTGGTGCATTGGTGAGACCAAAGGGCATGACATTGTACTGAAATAAACCATAACGGGTCCTAAAGGCCGTTTTCCATTCATCCAGCCAACCGACCAGCCAATAGAATGCGAGCTCAATCTGATTGGCTGATCGGATCAGCCAATCGGATTGAACTTGATTTTGATTGGCTGATTCCATCAGCCAATCAGAATTTTCCTACCTTAATTCCGATTAGCTGATAGAATCCTATCAGCCAATCGGAATTCGAGGGACGCCATCTTGGATGACGTCCCTTAAAGGAACCGTCATTCTTCAGTTGGACGTCAGAGGAAGAAGATTGATCCGCGCTGGAGGTCTTCACGATGGAGCCGTTCCTCATCGGATGAAGATAGAAGATGCCGCTTGGATCAAGATGGTTGCCGGTCTGGATCGCCTCTTCTTCCCGGATTGGATGAAGACTTTGGAGCCTCTTCTTGACCTCTTCAGCCGCAGGATTATGGATCGCCAGCCCCCGCTTGGGTTGGATGAAGATTTAGGAGCCAAGACCGATCGGTGGTGATACCCGGCGAGGTGAAGATAAGGTAGGAAGATTTTCAGGGGCTTAGTGTTAGGTTTATTTAAGGGTGGTTTGGGTTAAATTAGGGGTATGTGGGTGGTGGGTTGTAATGTTGGGGGGGGTATTGTATGTTTTTTTTTACAGGCAAAAGAGCTGAATTCTTTGGGGCATGCCCCGCAAATGGCCCTTTTCAGGGCTGGTAAGGTAAAAGAGCTTTGAACTTTTGTAATTTAGAATAGGGTAGGGCATTTTTTTATTTTGGGGGGCTTTGTTATTTTATTAGGGGGCTTAGAGTAGGTGTAATTAGTTTAAAATTGTTGTAATATTTTTCTAATGTTTGTAAATATTTTTTTATTTTTTGTAACTTAGTTCTTTTTTATTTTTTGTACTTTAGTTAGTTTATTTAATTGTATTTATTTGTAGATATTGTATTTAATTAATTTATTGATAGTGTAGTGTTAGGTTTAATTGTAGATAATTGTAGGTATTTTATTTAATTTATTTATTGATAGTGTAGTGTTAGGTTTAATTGTAACTTAGGTTAGGATTTATTTTACAGGTAATTTTGTAATTATTTTAACTATTTTAGCTATTAAATAGTTCTTAACTATTTAAAAGCTTTTGTACCTGGTTAAAATAAATACAAAGTTACCTGTAAAATAAATATAAATCCTAAAATAGCTATAATATAATTATAATTTATATTGTAGCTATATTAGGGTTTATTTTACAGGTAAGTATTTAGCTTTAAATAGGAATCATTTATTTAATAAGAGTTCATTTATTTCGTTAGATTTAAATTATATTTAACTTAGGGGGGTGTTAGGGTTAGGGTTAGACTTAGCTTTAGGGGTTAATCCATTTATTACAGTAGCGGCGAGATTCGGTCGGCAGATTAGGGGTTAATAATTGAAGTTAGGTGTCGGCGATGTTAGGGAGGGCAGATTAGGGGTTAATACTATTTATTATAGGGTTATTGAGGCGGGAGTGAGGCGGATTAGGGGTTAATAACTTTATTATAGTAGCGGTGTGGTCCGCTCGGCAGATTAGGGGTTAATAAGTGTAGGCAGGTGGAGGCGACGTTGAGGGGGGCAGATTAGGGGTTAATAAATATAATATAGGGGTCGGCGGTGTTAGGGGCAGCAGATTAGGGGTACATAGGGATAATGTAGGTAGCGGCGGTTTATGGAGCGGCAGATTAGGGGTTAAAAAAATATGCAGGGGTCAGCGATAGCGGGCGTGGCAGATTAGGGGTTAATAAGTGTAAGGTTAAGGGTGTTTAGACTCGGGGTACATGTTAGGGTGTTAGGTGCAGACGTAGGAAGTGTTTCCCCATAGAAAACAATGGGGCTGCGTTAGGAGCTGAACGCGGCTTTTTTTCAGCTCAAACTGCCCCATTGTTTTCTATGGGGGAATTGTGCACGAGCACGTTTTTGAAGCTGGCCGTGTCCGTAAGCACCGCTGGTATCTAGAGTTGCAGTGGCGTTAAATTATGCTCTACGCTCCCTTTTTGGAGCCTAACGCACTGAAAACCCAGCCATTCTGTGAACTCTAAATACCAGCGGTATTTAAAAGGTGCGGGGGGAAAAAAGCACGCGTAGCTAACGCACCCCTTTGGCCGCAGAAGTCTAAATCTAGGCGTTAGTGTTTAATGTCCCTTTAAGAGAGGTTAATGATGACTTCACATTGCTATACAGGTTATTCCCATTAAACTCCCAAGCTATGTCTCTATATTTGATATTTTTGTGATCCCCAAACCATTATTTTAATAAAGAACTAAAAGAAAATTTAAAGGGATATTAAACAGTGCTCCTTTGATAAAAACAAAAATGCTAAATCAAAGTAAACATAAAAAGAAACAGATTGTGTAAAAAAAAAAAAAAAAACACAGCAAACAACTTAGTTGTTTTCTTGCAAAATCTTATATTTTCTCACTGTAGCCCCTGCCCTCAGTGTGATACGATTTTGCCAGCTACTTTAACAACAAAATAGACTCCATCAGAACTGAAATCAGCTCTCAACATACTACCGGTCTCCCACCCCCTCAAAAGCTCATAATCATCCAAAACCCACATAGCCATAAATTTAGCTATTTTGCCCCTATTACAGAGGATGAAGTTTCTGCCCTTATACTATCCACTCACCTCACTACTTGTCCCCTCGACCCCATCCCCTCACAACTACCCCCCTCCCTCTCTTCTACCCTTACCCCTATACTCACACACATCTTCAACCTCTCCCTCAGCACTGGTATAATTCCCACATCTCTCTTAAGCATGCATTAGTCACACCTATTCTTAGGGGTAATATGAACCTGATGGCAGCCATCTTGTTCTTCGCAGCCATCTTGTTCCTCGCAGCCATTTTGTAATGAATAGACTTTATTATACTGGGGTATTATGCAGTGAGAATTATATGCATGTTATGATAATTTCCTTAGCTGTTCGGCCTTGCCAATGTACCCTGGCCCGACGCCCAGAAATAAGATAGAATAAGATAATGTAAACAAGAGGGTTCAGAATCCTTGTTGTCTCCGCAGATGGTAGTTTGTTATGACTCTGTAAGTATTGTTATGAGAAACTCATGTTCCAGTTTTTCCTTGTACTTTGCTCTGTATAACTGTGTAAGATGACGCGGTCCTAACGTGTCATCCCCTTAACCCTGTATGTCACTATAAGAAAGGCTTGCACTGTGCAATAAACAGAATTGGCTTTCGATCATAATGCTGCGTGGTCTGAGTCATTCTAAGGTGCCCTTATCAGATAATCTACATATGCCTCAGGTGGTACACTAGGCCCCAGGCTTTGGCCTGCACTGACACTTACCCCCTGAAGGGGACACCTAACACCTATCCTCAAAAAACCTTCTCTCGATCCAACCTCCCCATCCAACTACCGCCCTATTTCCCTACTACCTCTTGCCTCAAAGTTTCTTGAAAAGCTAGTATATGCACGTCTATCTCATTTCCTTACATTAAACTCCCTCCTTGACCCACTGCAATCTGGATTTCGCCCCCTTCACTCAACAGAGACAATAATTGTTAAGGTTACCAACGACCTACTTACAGCAAAATCAAAAGGCCACTTCTCTCTACTTATCCTCCTTGACCCACTGCAATCTGGATTTCGCCCCCTTCACTCAACAGAGACAATAATTGTTAAGGTTACCAACGACCTACTTACAGCAAAATCAAAAGGCCACTTCTCTCTACTTATCCTCCTTGATCTGTCTGCAGCCTTTAATACCGTCGACCACCCTCTTTTGCTCTATACCCTCCAATCCTTCGGCATCTGTGACACAGTTCTCTCTTGGTTCTCTTCCTATCTGTCTAACCATACCTTTAGTGTAGCCTTCTCTGGGGTATCCTCTGCCCCGTTACCTCTTTCTGTTGGGGTACTGCAAGGCTCTGTCCTCAGTCCCCTTCTCTTCTTAAACTACACGTCCTCACTAGGTTTCTTAATAAAGTCCCATGGGTTTCATTATCATTTGTATGCCGATGATACACAAATCTACCTCTCTGCACCAGAATTATCTCCTTCCTTGCTAACCCGTGTCACTAACTTTCTCTCTCATATCTCATCTTGGATGTCCTCTCACTACCTTAAGCTAAATCTCTCCAAAACTGAGCTCCTTATTTTCCCCCCTTCTTCAAAAATCTCCACCCCATGTCTCTATAACTGTTGATAATTCCATAATTATCCAAACCTCACATGCCCAATGTTATTGGGTCACACTTGAATCAGATCTTTCTTTCACTCCTTACATTCAGTCCTTGGCTAAAGCCTGCTGCTTCCACCTTAAAAACATTGCTAAAATTATACATTTCCTTACACAAGACACAACAAAGATTTTAATCCACTCTCTCATCCTTTCCCGCCTCGACTACTGCAACTCTATCCTCTCTGGTCTCCCTAGCTGCCGCCTAGCTCCTTTACAATCCATAATGAATGTCTCTGCCAGGCTCATCTTCCTTGCACGTCGCTCTTTATCAGCCGCACCTCTCTGCCAATCCCTTCACTGGCTTCCTCTTGCCTCCAGGATTAAACACAAAATTCTCACTCTGATACACAAAGCCCTCAATTGCATTGCTCCCCCCTACATCTCAGACCTTGTCTCCAGATACTCTCCCTCCCGCCCCCTTCGCTCTGCTCATGATCTCCTACTCTCCTCCTCTCTTGTTACCTCCTCACATTCCCGTCTACAAGATTTCTCAAGACTGGCTCCCATATTAGGGAACTCTCTGCCTCGCTCCACAAGAATCCCCCCTATCAAGTGCTCACTGAAGACTCTTACAACCTACACTAACAACCTACACTAACCTTCCTATCTCCACTATGCACCCAGCTGTTTGTAGTCCACTTTCATAAGAGCCGACTACAACAGTGCAACTCTCGGCAGGACCCTTCATCCATTTCATCCCTGTAATCGTTTTTTTATATACCACCCATGTTCATAGCGCTGCGGAACCTGTTGGTGCTCTACAAATACCTGATAATAATAATAATAATAATAATGGAGACATTTTGTAAACTTAAGTTTCATTCTGCCAGTTCTGAGCATAAAAAAATCTGACTCCCTGTTTATCTAGTCTATTCACTTAATAAAAAACTAACTCTGGAAGGTTTATGACATCATACTAAATAAATTTGCTGTAAAGACCACAGCCTCATTGAGGGGCTGTGACAGGAAGTAATGAACACTGCAAAAATGAAATTTAAAAAAATAAATAAATGGTAAAATCCATTTAAATAGATGAATAATACATATTGCACTTAGTGCTTTATTTTTTTTTTACAACAATGAAGCCTATATGAGATGGGATATTTTGTACATGTATTTATAGTGTGTTATATGTACGTATTATACTGTAAAATACTTTATTACGGGCTAGATTATAAGTGGCACGCTATAAGCAATATCACGACTGCACTAACTTGCACACCTATTACAAGTTTAAATTAAATAGGTGCACTCAAGTGCAAACAAAAAGCTGATTAGCACAAGTGAAGATTTAGGGGTAGATTAGTCAAATGTCAGAAGGACATGATCCGCTGTAGCGGATCATGTCCGCCTGACATGTCTAAATGCCAACAGCATACTCTGTCGGCATTTAACATAGCACAAGCTTTTCTAGAGAAATGCTTGTGCAATGCCGCCCCCTGCACATTCGCGGCCAATAGGCCACTAACAGGGAGTGTCAATCATCCCGATCGTATCTGATCGACATGATTGCTGTCCGCCACCTCAGAGGTGACAGTTGAGTTAAGGAGCAGCGGACTTAGACCGCTGCTTTTTAACTTTTGTTTCCGACGAGCCTTGAGGCTTGCGCAGAAACAGCTGCATTTGCAGCATGATAAATTGGCCCCCTAGGGTAAAGTGTAAAAGTTAAAAAAAATGTGCACCAAATACAACATAAGTAGACACTCATATATACACTATCTAATAAAAATGTTTCATAGAAATATTAATTTTTTTTAATATAAGGGTTAAAAGTTATATGGTAGTTGACAAGATGTTTGACTGGAAAGAGCTATTTGGTATATATATGTTTGTGTGTGTGTATGTATATATATATATATATATATATATATATATACACTATATATATATGTGTGTGTGTGTATTTATGTGTTTATATATGTATATACCTACATAAACACACACATATATGTATATATTTATTAAAAAAAAAAATATTTTTAAAAAAAAAAATATTTTTATTGAGGTTTGCCAGGCGGTACATTCAAATAAACATGTTACATCACAAATAGGTACACGTGAGTACACTCAAAAGAAAGAAAAATAAATTATAACAGTTATTCAAAAGGCAATGATGAGGTACATTAAATATGAAGCTATAAGAACCATAGGGCCTAATCTCAGAGCCCATTAACCATTGGAAAGTTGAAGTAAAAGGAAGGCATTAGGAATGTAGGGGGGCACTTTGGGGTCCCAATGAGTGGTAAAACCTCTTTTTACATTTATGTAAATAATACAGTCAATATAACACAAATGCTTAGGTAAACTTTAGTAACTAGATGGATAATGTACACAAATATATACGGAAACAGCTAGTTGATGCTAATAGGTATATTGATAGGGGGGACCATCATTGATAACCTTGGTAATATAAATTGTTGTCGTAGATATTTAATGATAACTGTGGGCTTAGGTATATATCTTGATGGGTATGTACTAAGGTCCTCTAAGTAGATAGTCATTTGATGGAGTACACTAAGATATGTGCGTACCACAAGTCTAAGTTTGTACCTTGGAGCTGTAAAGGGATAAACTAATAAAGAGTTACAATAGTGTGAATAGTGCTTGTCAATGAGTAGGTATCTGCAACAAGTAATATTGGTGGTCTCAGAGAAAAATACTAAAGACGTGCTACCCCAGTCCGCAGGCAGCACAATGTCAGTAAATAATATTTATTTCGACCTGCCTTAGGACAGCATGGATAGAATGAGTAAGAAAAGTTATTGTGGTCAAATTCAACACTTTTACATCATAGATATTGTATATAAGGGTCTATAGCTGGCAATCTAAAACTTGTGTAATTAGGGCTTTGATTATGCTACATCCCCTACAAAATACCCCTGTGGTGTGCCTATAGCTACCGCTTCTGGCCTCAGAATTGAAACTCCTCTTTTAAGTACTAAATATGATACTTATAGTAATAGAACGTGTGGGTAGCAGTATAGTTGCATTACAACATCTTATCAGTGGACCCTCTAAACCAGATTCTAGCCCTACCAGGTTACCCTGTGATCAATTAGACAAAGGTACTGTACAGGGAGGTGTTGAACACAAAAAAAAGAGACAAGCAGTGAACAGAAACATTGTGCATACACATATAGGAGCCTAATTATGAAACGTAGTTAGCTTATAAAAATTGCTGTAGTCAAGATGTTTTACATATATCTATAATTCAGTGAATGTGAGGCAAAAATAATCTTTAGCTATCAATGGTATCTCAGACACAATGGGGGGTAGTTATCAAGCCGTCAACCTCAAATACGCTGGAATTCCGCAGCGTATTTGTGGCGAGGCTGATTCGCCTTAGTTATCAAAGGCTCGAGACCGGCAAAAGTAAAATTTTGTGACGTAAACTTCGATCCGCCGGACTCAGTCCGACACAGATCGATTCTTACGTCACTCCAGATGTTCCGCACACAAGTGCGGCACAATCTCACTACTTTTGCTAGTTATCAAATGACTAGCAGGTACGCTCGGTACTTTTACGGCCCAGCGTACCTGGTTTTCAAACCGCCACCCCTGGAGGCGGCGGATCCCATAGGAATCAATATCTGACCATAGCGAAAGTACAAGTTCGCTGCTGACAGACATCCCATTGATTCCTATGGGAGCTGTCTACACCTAACACCCTAACATGTACCCCGAGTCTAAACACCCCTAATCTGTCCCCCCTACACCGCCGCAACTAAATAAATCCAATCAGCCAATCAGATTGAGCTCGCATTCTATTGGCTGATCGGAACAGCCAATAGAATGCGAGCTCAATCTGATTGGCTGATTGGATCAGCCAATCGGATTGAACTTGAATCTGATTTTTCCTACCTTAATTCCGATTGGCTGATAGAATCCTATCAGCCAATCGGAATTGAGGGGACGCCATCTTGGATGACGTCCCTTAAAGGAGCCTTCATTCGTCGTAGTCCGTCGGTGAAGAAGGATGTTCCGCGGCGGCGGGAGGAAGATTCAAGACCCGGCTTGGAAGATGACATCGCCCGGATAGAAGACCTCTTCAGCGCCTCTTGGAAGATGACATCGCCCGGATCGAAGACTTCTTCAGTGCCGCCTGGATGATGACTTCATCGGATGGAAGATTTCTTCAGCGCCGCTTGGAGGATTAACTTCTTCCGCTCCGGATGTCCACTTCGGTTCCATCGCTGCTTGGCTGAGTGAAGACGACTCAAGGTAGGATGATCTTCAGGGGATTAGTGTTAGGTTTTTGTAAGGGGGGTTTGGGTTAGATTAGGGGTATGTGGGTGGTGGGTTTTAATGTTGGGGGGGGGTTGTATTTTTCTTTTACAGGCAAAAGAGCTGAACTTTTTGGGGCATGCCCCCACAAATGGCCCTTTTAAGGGCTGGTAAGGTAAAAGAGCTTTGAACTTTATTTAATTTAGAATAGGGTAGGGCATTTTTTTTATTTTGGGGGGGTTTGTTATTTTATTAGGGGGCTTAGATTAGGTGTAAGTAGCTTAAAATTGTTGTAATATTTGTAAAATGTTTGTAACTTATTTTTTTATTTTTTGTAACTTAGCTTTTTTGATTTTTTGTACTTTAGTTAGTTTATGTAATTGTATTTAATTGTAGTTATTTGTAGGTAGTTTATTTAATTACTTTAATGATAGTGTAGTGTTAGGTTTAATTGTAACTTAGGTTAGGATTTATTTTACAGGTCATTTTGTATTTCTTTTAGCTAGGTAGTTATTAAATAGTTAATAACTATTTAATAACTATTCTAACTAGCTAAAATAAATACAAAGTTACCTGTAAAATAAATATAAATCCTAAGATAGCTACAATATAATTATTATTTATATTGTAGCTATATTAGGGTTTATTTTACAGGTAAGTATTTAGTTTTAAATAGGAATAATTTATTAAAGTATAGAAATATTATTTAGATTTATTTAATTAATATTTAAGTTAGGGGGGCGTTAGGGTTAGTGTTAGACTTAGGCTTAGGGGTTAATAATTTTATTACAGTGGCGGCGGCGTAATGGGTGGCAGGATAGGGGTTAATAAATTTAATATAGGTGGCGATGGTGTAGGGGGGGCAGGATAGGGGTTAATAAATTTATTATAGGTGGCGACGGTGTAGGGGGGGCAGATTAGGGGTTAATAAATTTAATATAGGTGGCGACGGTGTAGGGGGGCAGGATAGGGGTTAATAGGTTTAATATAGGTTGCGGCGGGTTCAGGGAGCGGCGGTTTAGGGGTTAAACTATTTATTTAGTTGCGGCGAGGTGCGGGATCAGCAGGATAGGGGTTAATAATTTTATTATAGAGGGCGACGGTATAGGGGGGGCAGGATAGGGGTTAATATGTATAATGTAGGTGGCAGCGGTGTCCGGGAGCGGCGGTTTAGGGGTTAATACATTTATAAGAGTTGCGGCAGGGTCTAGGAGCGGCGGTTTAGGGGTTAATACATTTATAAGAGTTGCGGCAGGGTCTAGGAGCGGCGGTTTAGTGGTTAATACATTTATAAGAGTTGCGGCAGGGTCTAGGAGCGGCGGTTTAGGGGTTAATACATTTATAAGAGTTGCGGCAGGGTCTAGGAGCGGCGGTTTAGGGGTTAGTAACTTTATTGAGTTGCGGGAGGCTCCGGGGTTTTTAGTGTGGGTGCTTAGTGACAGGCTAGCAATAAAGCTGTCAAACAGCCGAAGAGCAGCGAGATCGGATGAGTGAGAACTCTCACAGTCCGCTGCTCATCGCCCCGCGGCTTTTTGACAGCTTTATTTGATAACTTAGGCGAACGTATTCAAGGTCCGCGGCGGCGAAGGTAGGCAAGCTTAGGCGGGCGTATTGGGCCGGCGAAGGCAGAAAAGTAGACGGCTTGATAAATACCCCCCAATGTCCTCATAAGTATAGCTAAGAACTTGACAACCTGCCTCTCAATGAAGTTAGAATGTTACTGCATGTTAACACAAGTTACTGTTATGTCCTCCCCAAGAATCAGGTTTATCGACCAGGGCTCAGCAATAAAGCCTTGTAACAACCGGATGGTCATATTTGCAGCATGGTATATTAGCCCTGGGTCTCATACTGCTCTCCTCAGCCCACACCTTGACGAATAGTACCGGGGAGGTTGACTGGTATATTGAGTCTTAAATGAGGGGATAGCCAGCTCCAGTCACTCCACTTCAGTGACCACGTGGTATCAATCCAATTCTGCCTTCCATAGCTCAGAGGCGGCTTTCCTTTTATGGTGCTCCAAGTCCTAGCCGCAGCAGAAGCCACAGAGCGGCGCAGGACAATCTCCCAGGGGTTCAGGCAATGGTCCATCAGTTCAAGGCAAAAGGGACCTCTCTGCGAATTCACTGTCGTTTTGTTCGCCAGATACATATCGTCATATGAGGAGACATATGCCTTTAGCTTCCAGAGCAAGCCTGTCACATTCTCTCTGGAGTCAAAAGTAGTGTGCACACAATCCATGGGAAGTTGCGCTTCGCAGGGCAGGTCACCCTCGATCTCAGGAGACTCTGGAGAGAGATTAAAATGGAATGGAGATCCATTAGAGTCCGGGAATACAAACACCACTGGTAAGGGGATCGCATCCCATTTTTCTTCATTCATGTGAGTGCAGGCATCATATGGGGAGTGTACAGCAGGCAGGAGGCCACTGTCTGCTGATGAGTGCACACAGTTCCATCTCCAACTGCAAGAAATGATTGCAGATGAGCTGACTCATTTCTGTCTCCCATCTGTCTAGGGCCTCCATTTACACTGTTTAGCTCAGGTATCATTGGATGGGTCTCCCTGTAAAGATATTAGATGGTTTTCCCCTTTAAAGGGCCACTGTAAGTAAATATTTTCTATGCCTTTTACTAACTAACTACCCCAAATACGCTTTTTATCAATAGCATTTAATTAACATATCTCTACCGTATTCCAGAAATCTTGTCTGCAAATTTAATTGTTTTCCAAACCCACTCCGTGGGTGTCCTTTGCTCTGTACCAATCCGTTTACAATACCTAGGTTTCAAAATGGCGCTTTAAACACAAAGTTATTGGTTTAAGTATTTTGAACATGCAGTGCTGAAAATAGTGGGCAGGATAACGTGACATCATCGGCGAATAAAATATATAACTTTTAGAACGTTATGAAACTTTGTTTTGGAGAAAATATATGTCAGTAGTTTTTAATTAATGTTTATTAACATTAATATGTTAGTTGTTTAGCTTAAAAATTATAACAGAAAGTAATCCTTTAAGTAGAAAAGGCAGTCAATACGCGACTGCTATACCTGAAGCACGGTGGGGGGGTGTTAAGTCCTCGTGGTAAGGCCGCCGCTTGTGGTCCCAATGGTCCAGATTTGGACCCAGAAGTCATAAAATCTGCAACTTTGATATAGTTCAGATCAATAATGCATAGCCTGTTCAAAGATATGTATGTCATCAGATGTTGCAGATCAAGCTCGATAACCGGCGGATTAGGGAGATCATAACGGGAGCCACAAATATTGTAACCTATCATGGCCGCCGCCCAAACACGCCCCCCCATATTTATTAAATTTTAATATTTTGTATTATGTTTTACTGTGTTTTTATGCAAAAATTTTACATTCCAATGTTCTTCACATAGAAGAAAATGTTCTTTGTATTTTTAAAGGGACAATACTTAAAATTGTTATTATTTAAATAGATATATAATCCCTTAATTACTTATTCCCCAGTTTTGCATAACACACACTGTTATATTAATATACTATTTACCTCTGCGATTACCTTATATGTAAGCTTCTGCAGGCTGCCCCTTATCTCGGTGCTTTTTACAAACTTGTATTTTAACCAATTAGTACTGGTTTCTGCATAACTCCATTGGAGTGAACACAGTTATCTATATGGCACACATAAACTAGCACTGTCGAACTTGCAGCTCACAGAAACTAGCAGATATTTAGAGGTTATGAAGTATGTTAATATAACTGTTATCTATAATTATTTTTAATAATAATCACCTAGATTACAAGTTTTGCGTTATGAGTCAAATAGCAGCGTTGTGGCCCATAACGCATCATTTTCCCTAACGCAGTCATTACAAGTCTTGTCGGTATAGGTGTACCGCAAGCCTTTTAGCCTGTACCGCAACGTCAGTCCCGCACTCCTTAAAATGACGTTTTTTCATGGGATTCCTATAGCGCCGGTATTACGAGTTTTGAGGCTAAAAAGCGAGCATTACAGCCTAAAATGACAAGATCTGTAACGCCATCTAAAGTCAGTGGTTATGAGTTTTACGCTACAAAGCTTTAACATAAAACTCATAACTAATGTTTTAAAAACTACACTAACACCCATAAACTACCTATTAACCTCTAAACCGAGGCCCTCCCGCAACTTTAACACTATAATAAATTTATCAACTCCTAATCTGCCACTCCCTAAATCGCTGCCACTTTAAAAAAATATTAACCCCTATTCCGCCGCTCCCCGATATCGTCACCACTATGATAAACTTATTAACCCCTAAATCGCCGCCCTCCTGCATCGCAAACACTATTTAAATATTATTAACCCCTAATCTGCGTCCGCCCACATAGCCACCCTCCTATACTAAATTTATTAAGCTCTACACCGCTGCCACTATACTAAATCTATTAACCCCTAAACCGCAAGCCCCCCACAATGAAATATACTAAACTATTTACCCCTAAACCGAAAGCCCCCCACATCGAAATAAACTAATTTAAACTATTTACTTCTAACCTAACAACCCCTTAACTTTATATTAAAATTACAGTTTCCCTATCTTAAATTAAATTAAAACTTACCTGTCAAATAAAAAAAATATGTTTAAGCTAACAGTTAAACTAATATAATTATTAAACTAAAATTAAACTAACTACCAATTAAATTAAACTAAACTACACATCAAAAAAATCCTAACACTACTCTAAAAATTACAAAGTATCTAATTACAAAAAATAAAAAATACTAAGTTACAAAAAATAAACACTTAATTACAAGAAATAAAAAACAGAATTATACAAAATAAAAAAGAATTACACCTAATCTAATAGCCCTATCAAAATAAAAAAGACCACTAGCCTACAACAAGCTACCAATGGCCCTTAAAATGGCCTTTTGTGGTGGCATTGCCCCAAAGGTATCAGCTCTTTTACCTGTAAAACCCCCCCACAAAGATCCCCCCAAAAATAGAATGAGAGCTGCTTAAATCCTATTAGCTGATTTGAACAGCCAATAGGATTTAATCAGCTCTCTTTCTATTGGCTGAATCATCATTCAATAGCATAAGAAAAATACAAACAACCCCCCAACAGTAAAACCCACCACCCACACAACCAAAAAACCTAAGCTCCCCATTGCCCTGAAAAGGGCATTTGGATGGGCATTGCCCTTAAAAGGGCATTTAGCTCTTTTGCAGGCCCAAAGCCCTAACCTAAAAAATAAACTCACCCAATACACCCTTAAAAAAATCCTAATACTAACCCCCGAAGATTCACTTACTGGGAGAAGTCTTCATCCAAGTGGCAAGATGTCCTCAATGAAGCTGGCAGAAGTGGTCCTCCAGACGGGCAGAAATGGTCCTCCAGATGGGCAGAAGTCTTCATCCAGACGGCATCTTCTTATATAGTAGGTTTTTAAAAAATTACACTTTATTAAACATTTATGCAAAAAGACATTACCATGAGTGGAATGGTGTAAATAGTATCGGGGAATGTGTATATTCACTTCCAAACTTGTTATTCAAAACTATTTACCTTGCATCCACCCATTATTAAAAGAGAGAGAGAGATACATACTGCTAGGTAGAATAATGGGAAATGTCACTTCCAAGATTCTAAAGACGGCATCTTCTATCTTCATCCTTCCGGTGCAGAGCGGGTCCATCTTCAAGACATCCGACGCGGAGCATCCTCTTCAAACGCAAGCTTCTTCGCAATGGATATCTCTTTAAGTGACGTCATCCAAGATGGCGTCCCTTAGATTCCGATTGGCTGATAGAATTCTATCAGCCAATCGGAATTAAGGTAGAAAAAATCCTATTGGCTGATTGGATCAGCCAATATGATTAAACTTCAATCCTATTGGCTGATCCAATCAGCCAATAGGATTGAGCTTGCATTATATTGGCTGATTGGAACAGCTCAATCCTATTGGCTGATTGCATCAGCAAATAGGATTTTTTCTACCTTAATTCCGATTGGCTGATAGAATTCTATCAGCCAATCGGAATCTAAGGGGCGCCATCTTGGATGACGTCACTTAAAGCGATATCTTTTACGAAGAATCCGTCGTTTGAAGAGGATGCTGCACGTCGGATGTCTTGAAGATGGACCCGCTCCGTGCCGGAAGGATGAAGATCTGGATGAAGACTTCTGCCCGTCTTGGGCTTTGGGCTTTGGGCCTGCAAAAGAGCTAAATGTCGTTTTAAGGGCAATGCCCATCCAAATGCCCTTTTCAGGACCATGGGGAGCTTAGGTTTTTTTAGTTTTAGTTTTTAAGGGCTATTGGTAGTTTAGGCTATGGTTTTTTTTTATTTTGGGGGGGCATTTATCATTTTGATAGGGCTATTCAATTAGGTGTAATTAGTTTAAAGATCTGTAATTTGTTTTTTTATTTTCTGTCATTTAGTGTGTTTTTTTTGTAATTTAGCTAATTTAATTTAATTTATTAATTGTATTTAATGCAGGGAATTTATTTAATTATAGTGTAGTGTTAGGTGTTAGTGTAACTTAGGTTAGGTTTTATTTTACAGGTAAATTTGTATTTATTTTAGCTAGGTAGTTATTAAATAGTTAATAACTATTCTACCTAGTTAAAATAAATACAAACTTGCCTGTAAAATAAAAATAAACCCTAAGCTAGCTACAATGTAACTATTACTTATATTGTAACTAGCTTAAGGTTTATTTTATAGGTTAGTATTTAGTTTTAAATAGGAATAATGAAGTTAATGATAGTAATTTTATTTAGATTTATTGAAATTATATTTCAATTAGGGGGTGTTAGGGTTAAGGTTAGACATAGGTTTAGGGGTTAATAAATTTAATATAGTGGCGGCCCGTTGGGGGCGGAAGATTAGGGGTTAATATATATAATATAAGTGGTGGTGATGTTAGGGGCGGCAGATTAGGGGTTAATAATATTTAAATAGTATTTGTGAGGCGGGAGTGCGGCGGTTTAGGGGTTAATATGTTTATTATAGTGGCGGCGATGTCCGGAGCGGCAGATTAGAGGTTAATATTTTTATTTCAGTGTTTGCGATGCAGGAGGGTCTTGGTTTAGGGGTTAATAGGTAGTTTATGGGTGTTAGTGTACATTTTAGCACTTTAGTTATGAGTTTTATGCTACGGCGTTGTAGTGTAAAACTCATAACTACTGACTTTACAGCGAGTGCAGAATTATTAGGCAAATGAGTATTTTGACCACATCATCCTCTTTATGCATGTTGTCTTACTCCAAGCTGTATAGGCTCGAAAGCCTACTACCAATTAAGCATATTAGGTGATGTGCATCTCTGTAATGAGAAGGGGTGTGGTCTAATGACATCAACACCCTATATCAGGTGTGCATAATTATTAGGCAACTTCCTTTCCTTTGGCAAAATGGGTCAAAAGAAGGACTTGACAGGCTCAGAAAAGTAAAAAATAGTGAGATATCTTGCAGAGGGATGCAGCACTCTTAAAATTGCAAAGCTTCTGAAGCGTGATCATCGAACAATCAAGCGTTTCATTCAAAATAGTCAACAGGGTCGCAAGAAGCATGTGGAAAAACCAAGGCGCAAAATAACTGCCCATGAACTGAGAAAAGTCAAGCGTGCAGCTGCCAAGATGCCACTTGCCACCAGTTTGGCCATATTTCAGAGCTGCAACATCACTGGAGTGCCCAAAACCACAAGGTGTGCAATACTCAGAGACATGGCCAAGGTAAGAAAGGCTGAAAGACGACCACCACTGAACAAGACACACAAGCTGAAACGTCAAGACTGGGCCAAGAAATATCTCAAGACTGATTTTTCTAAGGTTTTATAGACTGATGAAATGAGAGTGAGTCTTGATGGGCCAGATGGATGGGCCCGTGGCTGGATTGGTAAAGGGCAGAGAGCTTCAGTCCGACTCAGACGCCAGCAAGGTGGAGGTGGAGTACTGGTTTGGGCTGGTATCATCAAAGATGAGCTTGTGGGGCCTTTTCGGGTTAAGGATGGAGTCAAGCTCAACTCCCAGTCCTACTGCCAGTTTATGGAAGACACCTTCTTCAAGCAGTGGTACAGGAAGAAGTCTGCATCCTTCAAGAAAAACATGATTTTCATGCAGGACAATGCTCCATCACACGCGTCCAAGTACTCCACAGCGTGGCTGGCAAGAAAGGGTATAAAAGAAAATCTAATGACATGGCCTCCTTGTTCACCTGATCTGAACCCCATTGAGAACCTGTGGTCCATCATCAAATGTGAGATTTACAAGGAGGGAAAACAGTACACCTCTCTGAACAGTGTCTGGGAGGCTGTGGTTGCTGCTGCACGCAATGTTGATGGTGAACAGATCAAAACACTGACAGAATCCATGGATGGCAGGCTTTTGAGTGTCCTTGCAAAGAAAGGTGGCTATATTGGTCACTGATTTGTTTTTGTTTTGTTTTTGAATGTCAGAAATGTATATTTGTGAATGTTGAGATGTTATATTGGTTTCACTGGTAAAAATAAATAATTGAAATGGGTATATATTTGTTTTTTGTTAAGTTGCCTAATAATTATGCACAGTAATAGTCACCTGCACACACAGATTTCCCCCTAAAATAGCTATAACTAAAAACAAACTAAAAACTACTTCCAAAACTATTCAGCTTTGATATTAATGAGTTTTTTGGGTTCATTGAGAACATGGTTGTTGCTCAATAATAAAATTAATCCTCAAAAATACAACTTGCCTAATAATTCTGCACTCCCTGTAGAATGCGTTACAGATCTTGGAGGTAGAGGGTGTACTGCTCACTTTTTGGCCTCCCAGGACAGACTCGTAATACCGGCGTTATGCAAGTCCCATTGAAAAAAGGGTTTACAACGTTTACGTAAGTCGGTTTGCGGTAAGGCCAAAAAAGTGTGCGGGGCCCTTAAACCTGCAAGACTCGTAATAGCAGCGGTAGTGAAAAATCAGCGTTAGGACCTGTTAACGCTGCTTTTTTACCTTACCGCAAAACTCGTAATCTAGCCGTTTGTTTGTAAATATGGAAAAGTCTTGGCGTAGACATGGACACCTTTTTTCTTGAAGACATTGAGATGTTTCATGTAATAGAGAAGTCGCAAGGTAGCTTGGGTTAATGCCCTTTCCGTAAGACCCGCTGAGAATGGGTTAACATGCGGTTTATAGTAAGTCTCGGTCCAGATGCCATTCATCTCATATGTGTCTAACATAGTGATTGTTGAGGACTCAGGTGATGCCCACTTGTTAGTTATGTCCTCCAGGGGGCCCCCCACAAACCCCCCCAAGGCCACACTTTGTGGTAAGTGTCCTATTCTCTGCAAGGACCTGTTTGGTGGGTTGTAGGTTTCATGAGACTTAAGTGGTAAGTTTGATGGTCCTTTCTGTGATGAGATTGCTGCAAGCAGGCTGCCCGACACCTCCTGAGCCTGTGTGTCCTGCATAGATCCGTGCGGTATAGTGATTTTAGTCTCTGTGTGCTGAGGTTCCTCTCGTTGATGACTGATGGTAAGGAACTTTGTTTCAGGTGATCCGTAAGTGTTTCTGGTTGCAGCGATCCTGTCAGAGTAGCGATACAGCAGGTAATCCAATAGGAATTTGTCAATGAGTTGCTGGCAAAGAATTTCAAATTTATGCCATTGATCTTCTAAGTTGTTTAGGTGGATCGTTGTCTTCATGGCGGCCATTTTGACTGCAATGCGAAAGTGGCCTATTAAGCTAGTTCCCCTTTTGTAAATTTTACCTTCTTCCTGTGACTTCGTGATTTAAGCAGGTTAAATGATGTGGTTAGTTATGGCTGAACACCTCGGCTTAAAGAGGGGGTGGCGCCGCCTATTAAGAGCCACCGCTTTAGGCCCTTGATGTCTGTGTTCAGGCTCTGGTATCACTAATACAGTTTTTATCTGGTTATTTATAGCCCTCCTGGCAAATGGAGCACTTTAGCAAGCAGGATGATAGTTTTTGCTGTGGTATTTCTCCTATAAATCGGCGGTTTATTTGAGGATCAACTGGAGCTCTGAAAAATGTGACCACTGTGCAGACACACCCCCAGTGTTAGGCTTTTTTAAGGGTTTATTGGGTGGGTTTTATTTTTTAGTTTAGGGTCTAGGCAGTAAAATAGCTAAATGCCATTTTAAGGGCAATGCCCATACAAATGCCCTTTTCAGGGCAATGAGTAGCTTAGGTTTTTTTAGAATTAGGTTTTTTTATTTTGGGGTTTTGGTTGGGTGGTGGGTTTTACAGTTGGGGGGTCTTTGTGTTTTTTTTTTACAGGTAAAAGAGCTGATATCTTTGGGGCAATGCCCCACAAAAGACCCTTTTAAGGGCCATTGGTAGTTTATTGTAGGCTAGGATTTTTTTTATTTTGGGTGGGCTTTTTTATTTTGATAGGGCTGTTAGATTTGGTGTAATTCTTTTTTATTTTTGGATGATTTTGTTTTTTAATTTGTGTAATGTATATTTTTAGGGGATTTTTTTTTATAGCAAAAGAGCTGTTTAACTTTGGGCAATGGCCTACAGAAGGCCCTTTTAAGGGCCCTTGGTAGTTTGGGGGGTGGGGGTTTGTATAGTGTTAGGGGTGTTTGTATTTTTTTTTTAACAAAAGAGCTGTTTAACTCAGGGCAATGCCCTACAAAAGGCCCTTTAAAGGGCCCTTGGAAGTTTGGGGGTGGTGGGGGGAGAAATAGAATTCTATCAGCCAATAGGAATTAAAGGGGAAAAGAGCTGATTTCTTTGGGGCAATGCCCTGCAAAAGGCCCTTTTTTATTTTGGGGAGGCTTTTTTATTTTGATAGGGCTATTTGATTAGGAGTAATTTGTTTTTTTTATTATTTCGTTTTTTATTTTGTGTTATTTTTTTGTAATTTAGATAAATGTATTTTATTCATTTTATTTTATTGTAATGTTAAATTTTAGTGTAAGGCAGATTAGGTTTTATTTTACAGGTAACTTTGTATTTATTTTAACTAGGTAGCTAGTAAATAGTTAATAACTATTTACTAACTAGTCTACCTAGTTAAAATAAATACAAATAACTATTAGTAATATTGTAGCTAGCTTAGGTTTTATTTTATAGGTAAGTATTTAGTTTAAAATAGGAATTATTTAGGTAATAATTGTAAATTTTATTTAGATTTATTTTAATTATATTTAAGTTAGGGGGGTGTTAGGGTTAGACTTAGGTTTAGGTTTACGTTAGGGTTAGGTTTAGGGGTTAATATATTTATGTAGTGATGTGGGAGGCCAGAGGTTTAGGGGTTAATAATTTATTTAAGTATATTTCATTGTGGGGGGCTTGCGGTTTAGTGGTTAATAGGTTTATTATAGCTACGGTGTGGGCGGACGGCAGATTAGGGGTTAATAATATTTAAATAGTGTTTGCGATTCGGGAGGGCAGCAGTTTAGGGGTTAATAGGTTTATTATAGTGGTGATGATGTCGGGGAGCGGCGGAATAGGGGTTAATAGATTTTTTAAGTGGCGGCGATGTCCGGAGCTGCAGATTAGGGGTTAATAACTTTATTATAGTGTTTGCGATGCGGGAGGGCCTCGGTTTAGGGGTTAATAGGTAGTTTATGGGTGTTAGTGTACTTTGTAACACTTTAGTTATGAGTTTTATGCTACAGATTTGTAACATAAAACTCATAACTACTGACTTTAGATGGCGGTACAGATCTTGTGGTTTTAGAGTGTACTGCTTACTTTTTGGCCTCACCACAAAACTCGTAATACCGGCGCTATGGAAGTCCTATTGAAAAATGACTTTTTTCAAAGTGCGGTACTGACATTGCGTGACGGCCAAAAAGGAGTGCAGTACAGCTATACCTACAAGACTTGTAATAGCGGCGTTAGGGAAAAAGCAGCGTTATGAAGCATAACAATGCTTTTTCACTCATAACGCAAAACTCGTAAACTAGCTGAATGTGAATTAGGATAACGAATTCTTCATCTGTGCTAACCTGACACCATGTTAGAACTAAAGCGTGAAACTCATATTTTACATTTCTATGCTCTTCACATAAAAATAGATGTAATTTTTATTATTAAATATATATTTATATATATATATATCTGATAATGTTAATATAAAATATATAACTATACCTACAGTATATATCTATAGTAATATATATACAAGTATAGTTATAAACAGATACATATATTTAGAAATATGAATATACAATAAAAATGACATATTCCTGTCATGAAGAACATTGGAATGTAAAATATTAATAACTCCTGAGGTGTTAGTGTGAGAG